>NC_081415.1:174525174-174825174 GCF_030272615.1 Cryptomeria japonica
TTTTTTAATTGAATTCTGACAATAGTCCTGATTGATATACTGATTGAAAAACACTCATAACTTTCAAACGGTATAACATTTTTTGAAACCCAAACATGTGTCACATCCTATGCTTTGTCTACTATAGGGAAAAATTAAATTTCATAAAGTTTTGACCAAGTTAAGGTGGTCAGACGTAGGAGTTTCTAAATTTCTGAAAAGTTGTAGTAAAAAAATCATAAATAATTATTTAATTCATAAAAAATTTAAAAAAATATGTGTCACATCCGAACATGAGTCTAATACTTATATTATAAAATATTATAATAAAATATTAAGATTTGATTTTGATTAGGGTGGTGAGACATACGTCTACTTCTTATTTTTTTCCTAAAATTTTAGTACCACTGCATTGAAATTTGAAATTTTCATCAAATAGGATTTTTTTTTTCCAAAAAACAACTAGTAGCTTAGAAACTACATTCAATTTTCTATATATTCTCTTCTTACATATTTTAAAAATAATGTTCACAACTTATTCAAATTTTCATGTCAAGTTGCATAACTCTGATTTTTCTGAAATTTCATTGCCACTTAAGGGCCTGTTTTGGCACACCATTATCCTGCACATACCTATATATATGTAAGAATTTGTTGGAAATAGACAAGATCAAGAGCACATTGAATAGCATAAAAGAGAGACAAAATATTTGATGAGAATAAACTGTATTCTAATCAAGATGTAGAATACTAATCAACTGGATCATCAAGAATCACATATAATATAGATGAGTTTCCTTATAAAGGTAGGCCATATGGATATGCGAGCACACAATCATGACATGTGGCTCAGTGAGAAACAAGGGTAGGTAGGAGAAATAATATAATATTCCAAAAGAGGTGGATCACCCACCGAAGGTGGAATGTAACAACAAGATAAGACCACAAAATGTTAGAATTCTCCTACATACATCATCCCAATGTGCACACTTCCCCAAGTGTCTCATATCCAAACTACTATGAAATGCATTAACCTAAGTCAAGTTAAATAAGGTGTAATTATGATGAATAATTTACACCAACAATATATACATAAAAAATAGTTAAAAATATATTTTTACACTAAAGTTTCAAGTTATCAATATACATAAAAAAATTTGAAGAAAAAAGGGTAAAATTTACTATATAAAGTGTGACGCTTCGTGTAACTTCAATTTCAGCATTTTATCAGCAACTAAATTATAGTGTTTACTTTATAAGAAAGTATATTCAAATAATTTTTTAAATTTTAAAAAAAAATTATAAACATAAAATACACAAAAATATATACATTTTATTAGTTTACATAATTTTAAAATTCAAAACATATATTTCACTTTCTATTGATTCAATTTAAAAAGTTCCATCAGCATTGGCCATTTCCTTTATAAAAGTGTGACACAACTTTGTACTTTTACCCAAGGATGATAGAATAGTTTTCTAAAAAAAGAGAACGTGATGGTTACCAAAATGAGGGTTATAGAGAAAAAGATGGAAGACAAGATAAGAGAGTGTTTAGAGGAACCTTCTTTAAGTGTGGAGGAGAAGAACATCGTTCTTTTGAATGTAAGAAGATAGAGAGTAGCGGGGAGAGCAACATTGGTGGAAGAAGACCATACCAGATCAGCTAACAAACCAAAAGATGGAGAATTGTTGGTAATGAGGAGAGATTTGTGTCATACTAGAGATGATGAGGAGCCCTTGCAGAAGAAGAATTTATTCAAGACTAGATGTAAGCTATCCAGTAGGTGTTGTAAAGTCATTATTGATAGTGGTAGTTCAGATAATCTTATTTCGAAGGAGATGGTGAATAAGTTGAAGTTAGAAAGATTGAAGCACCCTAAGCCTTAAAAGATAGCATGGATTCAAGATGATCATAAGATAATAGTAAGTGAACAATGTTTTATAAAATTGAAGATTGGAGCGTATCGTGATGAAGTTTTGTGTGATATTATGCCTATGGATATTTGTCATATTTTGTTGGGTAGACCTTGGCAGTTTGATAAACAAGCAATGCTCTAAAGAGTGAAGTTTGTACTAGTGTTAGGATTCGTTTGGTAGATGGAAGAAAAATCCTAGATAGGATAAGACATGAGAATGCATGTTTTTCTATAGTTCCTAAGAAGACTGAGAATCCAAAGCATGAATAAGAACAACCGAAATAAATAAAGGAGTTTCTAACAGAGTATGGAGACATCATTTCAGATAATGTACTTGATGGATAACCCCATTTGAGAAGTATCAGTCATTCCATGGACCCAATTCCCAGAGCTAGTTTTCCTAATAAAGTAGCACACTGGATGATACCAGCAGAGAATGAAGAGTTGAATAGACAAGTGAAGGAATTGCTGAGGAAAGGTTCTATAAAAGAAAGTGTGAGTCCTTGTGAAGTGCCAATACTATTAACACCTAAGAAGAATATGGAATGAAGGATGTGTACTAATTCCATAGCAATAAACAAGCTCACAGTGAAGTATCGATTTCCTTTGCCTAGGATGAATGACATAATGGATTGTTTGAGTGGATCCAAATACTACACAAAGATAGACTTGAAGAGTGGATACCATCACATTAAAATCAAAGAAGGAGATGAGTGGAAGACAACATTCAAGACAAATGAAGAACTGTATTAGTGGTAGGTGATGCCTTTTGGACTGACTAATGCACTGAGTACTTTCATGAGGTTGATGAATGAGGTATTGAAGAAATTCTTGGGTAAGTTTGTTATTATGTATTTAGATGACATTTTAATTTTCAGTAAGAGAAAGGAAGAACATATGTTGCATTTGAGACAAGTTTTGCAGAGGTTGAGCGAAGAGAAGTTGTTGATAAACATTAAAAAGTGCAGTTTCATGAAGGAAGAGTTAGTCTATTTTGGATTTATGATATTTGTGGACGGATTGAGGATGGATCTTGAGAAGGTAAGAGAAATTGTTGAATGGCCTACACTGGAAAGCATTGGAGAGGTAAAATCATTTCATGGATTGGCTAGTTTTTACTGGAAGTTTATCAGAAATTTTAGTTCAGTTTGTAGCCCTATGACAAAAGCAATGAGAGGAGATAGAAAGGATTTCAAGTGGACCACTAGAGAAAATAAGAGTTTTGAATTGTTGAAGAAAAAGGTGACTGGGTAGCCTATGTTAGCTTTACCGCATTTCAGCAAAGTATTTCAAGTGGACTATGATGCAAGTGGAAATGCAATTGGAGAAGTGTTAAGTTGGGAAGGAAGACTAGTATCTTATTTCAGTGAGAAATAAAATGATGCAAGAAGGAGATATTTTGTGTATGATGAGGAGTTTTATAACATAGTTCAAGCATTGAAGAAGTGGAGACATTACGTCTTGCCTAAGGAGTTTGTGTTGTATACCAATCACCAAGCTTTGCAGTATTTGATTAGTCAGAGTTAGTTGAAACAGAGACGCATGATATGCGTGGAGTTATTGTAGAGTTATATATTTATTTTTAAGCATAGAAGTGGGAAATCAAATAATGATGCCCTGAGTAGAAGGAGGAGCTTGCTGACAGAGATGAGAGTGAAAGTATTGGGTTTTGAAGAATTGAAGAATTTGTATGAGGATGAGTCGGATTTTGCAGAACCATGGAGAGATTGTAAGGAACCGGTTATGGTGGAAAAAAGTAAGTGGTTATATTATTTCATTTAGGATCAGATGTTATTCAAAGGAGTTCACTTGTGTATACCTAAGAGTTCTATGAGAGAGAATCTAATAAAGGAGAAGCATAGTGGAGGATTAGTCGGACACTTTGATGTTGATAAGATAGTAGCATTGGTGTGTGAGCATTACTTTTGGCCTTAGATTCGTAGGGATGTCAGGAAATTTGTGCAGATTTGTAGAATTTGTCAACTTGCAAAAGGTAGTAGTCAAAATGTTGGATTGTATAAGCCTTTGATAGTTCCGAAGAGACCTTGGGAGGACATAAACATGGATTTTATACTTGGATTTCCTAAGACACAGAGAAAAAATGATTTTATATTTATGGTGGTGGATAGAGTCTCGAAGATGGCATATTTCATACCTTGTAAGAGGGCAATAATTGCAGTGCATATTGAGCTGACCTATTTTTCAAGGAGGTGGTGAGATTACATGGATTACCTAAGAGAATAGTTTCAGACAGAGGCACTAAGTCTGTTGGATATTTTTGGATGACACTTTAGAAGAAGATGAAGACACATTTGAAGTTTAGTTCTACTTTTCACCCACAGACTGATGGATAGACAGAGGTTGTGAATAGGAGTTTGGGAAATTTGTTGATATGCTTAGTTAGAGAGAAGACCGGAAGTTAGGATTTGATTCTTGCACCAGTAGAGTTCACCTACAATAATTTAGTAAACAAGAGTACTGGAAGAACACCCTTTGGAATTATTACCGGAGCACACCCTAGAGGCATATCAGAACTGAGAGGCATCAATATTGAAGATAAAAGGAGTGTAGAGGCTGAAGCATTTGCATAATATTAATATATTACATACTCAGGTCAAACAACACTTGGAAGACATGAACAATAAGTATAAGGAGAAAGCAAATTAAAAAAAGAGACATAAGGAATTTGAAGTTTGCGATAAAGTGATGGTGTATCTAAGGAAAAAAATATTCCCAGTTGGAACCTATAATAAGTTGAAGATGAGGAAGTTTTGACCTTGTAAGATCTTGAAGAAATTTAGTTTTGGAAATGCATATGATGTGGAGTTACCGGATAGTTTGGGTATTTCACCCATATTCAACATTGTAGATCTACATTAGTATCATGAGGCAGAACTCAATGAAGACAATGTAGCAGACTTCAAGAAGCAGATACCCCAAAGGAAACCGCATCAAATTGAAGATAGTTTAGATAGTAGGATTGGGTGAAGCACCCAAAACAATCAATACAAAGATTATCTTGTGAAGTGGAAGGCAAACCAATTGAAGATTCATCATGGATTTCTCAAGAAGACGTAGACCGTCTTGGTTTTCCTCTAACCCCAATAAAGTGAGGGACTCACTTTTCAATCAATCCTTGATGTCTGATGCAGGAGCATCCCTAGTTCTTGGAAATCTCGCATCAACATGTGTGTTGGACAGTAGTTGTTCACATAATATGACAAGAGATAGAAATAAATTTCTTCATCTTGAAGATTTTGATGGTGGTTTTGTAATATTTGGGGATAATTAAGGAGCTTATGTAAAAGGTAAAGGTACATTACTACTAAATGATGATACTCCAATCCATGATGTGTATTTTGTTGAAGGATTAAAACACAATTTGTTGAGTGTCAGACAAATTTGTGACAGTGGTTATAATGTATCCTTTAGTTCTCAAGATTGTGCTATTAAAAATAAGTCTGGTAAAATTGTTGTTACTGGTTTGAGAATAATTGGCAATGTTTACAACTTGCTTGACTCCACAAACTATGAAAAAAATGAAAGCATGTTCCTTATGGGTCAAGTAGAGGAAAATTGGTTATGGCACAAGCGCTTGGGACATGTGAACTTTGATAATCTGGTTCGAATCAACAAGAATTAGAATGTTAGAGGTTTACCCATCTTGAGTAAACCATCAAACTCTATGTGTAAAGAGTGTCTGAAGGGTCAACAGACAAAAGTATCCTTTAAATCTAAAGAACACTCTTCAACCAGACCACTACAACTTGTTCACACAGACTTATGTGGTCTAACAAGGACACAATCCATCAATGGTGAAAAGTATTTCATGTTTTTTGTTGATGATTATACAAGAATGGTTTGGGTTACATTTTTAAGCATAAATCATAGGCATTTGATAGATTCAAAATTTTAAGAAAAATGGTAGAAAGAGAATCTGATTTTAAGCTTAAATGTTTAAGATCTGACAAAGGTGGTGAATTCACATCACAAGAATTCCTAGATTATTTTGAAAAACATGGCATAAAGAGACAATATGTTGCTGCCCAGACAACTCAACAAAATGGGGTGGTTGAAAGAAAGAATAGGACTGTAAAAGAAATGTCCCGCACAATGCTCAAGTTAGATAGATATTGGAAAGAAGTTGTTCACATAGTTTTTTACATTCTGGATCATGTGTAAATCAGAGTTAAATACACCTTTGCTCCATATGAGCTTTGGTATGGTAAGGCTGCATCTATTAAATACTTTAAGATTTTTGGATGCAAGTGCTACATTAAAAGAGATGAAGAAAATCTAGGAAGCTTTGATACTAAGACTGATGAGGGTATCTTTTTTGGATACTCTACTCATAGAAACGCTTATAGATGTTTCAATAATAGATTGAATAAAATTGTTGAACCTGTTAATGTGAGATTTGATGAGAAATTGCTTCTAAGTGATGATATGAAGGATGTTGAGGAGGATACTCCAATAAGACTTGAAGAAGCTCCTAAATCTGTTGAAGAAGAAATAACAAATGAGGAGAGTACATCAAGTCCTAAATAAGAAATTCCTCTACATACACCCTTTAGAATCATTACTAAAAGACATCCTCAGAGTCAGATTATTGGTAACAAAGATGCAAGGATCTTGACTAAAAGAAGAGCAAAAGCTGATGAACAAGCTCAATTGGTTGAGCATTACTATTTGGTAACAAATTTTGAACCCAAATCTGTTTCTAATGCTTTGAATGATAATTGTTGGTTAGATGCTATGAAAGAGGAAATTAATTCAATAGAAAAAAAGAAGACATGGGAATTAGTACCTAGACCAGATGGTAAAAATGTGATAGGAGGAAAATGGATATTTAGGAATAAACTTGATCAATCTGGTAAAGTTGCACAATTTGTTTGCAAGGGTTATGCACAACAAGAAGGTGTAGATTTTAGTGAAACTTTTGCACCTATAGCTAGACTTGAGTCTATTAGAATATTTCTTGCATACTCTTGTTTCAAAAAAATTAAAGTATACTAGATGGATGTTAAAACTATTTTTTTAAATGGCTTTCTTGAGGAAGAAGTGTATATGGAACAACCTAAAGGTTTTGTTTCAGCAGATAAGCCTGATTTTGTTTACAAATTGAAAAAGGCTCTTTATGGCCTTAAACAAGCTCCAAGAGCTTGGTATTCCAAGTTGGATGCCCACCTAACAGCAAATGGATTCACTAGAGGTCGAGTAGACAACAACTTGTATGTCAAGACTGAAGGTAATCATATTCTATGTAATAACCACCCATAATTAACTCAACAAAATTGATCATTCTTTTTTTGTGTGTGTTTAATTTATTCATTGTGTTTGATTCAATCGCATACTCTGGGCATCCATCCATTTGGATTAGGAATTAATCCATCCGGGATGAGCATCTAACCATACGGGTTAGGCATTTGTCCATACGGGACATAAGATTTCATCTATCCAATACGGGATAGGCATCTACCCATTCAGGGTAGGCATCTATCCAATCGAGATAGGGGTGCCTTGGCCAGAGACTTAGACTCATCAGGACCATTCGGGTCCTGAGCCACTCACTAATTACTACACTCTTCTAATAGAAGTGCATCGAGATTGCCGTCCTTAGGAGTAATTAAATAACATAATACAAGCTTGAATTTTGCCTTGGAATTTGGCTTAAAGCCTCAAGAACTCAAGCAAATCCATACGGGATTCCTTCCGAGTATGCATTGATTTATTTTTTCCAATTTAATTATCTTATCTTTCAAAGTAGGATTCTTACTCAATCTTTCTTTTACCAAGCCTAGACCCCACCCACGAATGCCTAAGTACGAGGGACAACTCCGTCCCAAGACTGCCTACATACCCATTTCAACACAGGATTAAGGCATAAAGTATGTAGTTCTATTTTCTACTCTATGGTTTGATGTAAACTGATTAGTGGGTACGCAACCCTTTCTAGGGTCAATGTCCCAGACAGTTTCTCTACGGTTGCTACCCACGATGGTAGTACTTAAACAAAGGCTCAAGATGGCCTATTGTTTGTGGCCTAACAACTACATCATAACACCTATCATGAGCATCACCCTTGACCAACTTGTCAATCACCAATATCTCTTCAAGATTAAAATCAATTTCATAAAAGCATTTTACTTAACCAACCCTAAAGGGGGATTTACTATGGTTTATCTCGACGGATGTAAAATCATTTAAAAATTATCTTATTAGATTATCGATCCAAGAGGGATTACCCACCCCTTGGATTTTAACTTCCAAGTGTCCCTTATTACTCCCCGATGATTTATAGGGACAATGCCACAGACGTTGTTGATGTAGCTTTATTATGTGTTAAGTGCAGTAGTTCAACACGACAACATTACCCGTAAGCGTGACCCAGAGGCACCGTATATACCGAACACTACTATGTTTTGGTTTCCATCTTCCTTTATTTAGTTTTCTAACTACGAGCTATGAAAACATCATACTTGAAAAAAACTACTAATTGAACGCGCAAAATTTAATTAATTGAAACAACTACTTGAAATATAACTTGCATAATAATGACCATCATGAAACTTGCATATTAATAATTACATGTGTACTTGCAAGAAAACGTTAATAAATGTAATTAATCTATAAGTAATTTGCATGTTATAAGAATAGTGCAACTTGCATGATTAAGCAATCCAAAAATAGCGATTAAATTTAGGCATTTGATTCAAACAATATTAATGTGAATTATTTGCTTAATGCCAACTAAGTGCCCCAATGGGTCTTAATAGATCGAATGATTCTAATTATAACATAAATAATTTACAAGTATAAACTTACTATAGTTAAATAAATCATGAATTTACTACTCGATAATCCCCAATATTTATAAAATTTTCTAAGTTAAATTTAATAACTTAAAGTTTATACTAAGGAAAAAAAAAGGGAAATAAAATTAACAATTTCCAATTTACAATTTATTCATCAATGTCTAAATAACTAACAATTTCTAAATAGCAATTTATATATTAATTTGCATTTTATATGTTTATATCAAAAAAAAAACCAAATATAAAACAAAAAGGCGAATTGCTTGGGTTTAATAATAGATAGAGGGGGGGTGGGGACCATGGGTCCCATCACCCCTACGATCTTGCATGCGCAGGCCCATAGGGTTGAGGGGATACTATGGGCCCCTCCACTCCCCTACGGCCACTGTCGTGACAGTGACCGTAGGGTTAGTGGGGGGTACCACTGTCCCCTCCGGCGGTTATAATAACCATCGCCCCTATACGCCTCCATCAACATTCGAAGACCGTGCTATATGCAACATTTGAAATAAATTTAAAATGATTATAATGCAACATTAATATATTTTAACTTTGAAATAAATTTAATATAATTATAGTGCAACATTAATATATATTAACATTGAAATAAACTGTATATATATATATATATATATATATATATATATATATATATATATATATATATATATATATATATATATGATTTCATAGTCCCTTACTTAATGATATATAAAAACAAAAGAGAATTTATTTATAAGAACATGGATAAAATAGATGATCAAATAATTGTTTTAGATTGATTTTACAGTAAACAGGAGGGTAACATTTAGAGAGAGAGAGAGAGAGAGAGAGAGAGAGCTTATTCTAGCATTCACAGGGAGGAAGTTTATTTCCAAATTTCACAGGGAAATTGTTTATTTCCAGAATTCATTTCCAGTGTTCACAGGAGGATTTTATTCAACTGATATTCACAGAGTTTTCAACCAATATTCACAGAAAGATTTTATTCAACTCATTTCACAGAGAGATTTTATTCAACTCATTTCACAGAGAGATTTTATTCAACTCATTTCATAGAGAGATTTTATTTAAGCAATATTCACAAAGGGATTTGTTTAACTAATAATCACATAAAAGAATTATTTAACTAATAATCTCAGAGAGATTAAAGAATGAGGTTCAGATTTTCATTCGAAGAACCAGAGAATTGAAAAAGATTCAATCACACAAGGAAGAATTTTAATCTCAAAAAAAGAGATTTTAAACAATAAAAGAATATGATTTTCTTTTTTCTAAAATCTTTGGAAAAAACAAAAAAACAAGATCATGTGCATATTTTCTTAAGGAAATAAAATAAATGAATAACTATCCTTTGCATGCACTATATGAAAGCATTATCAATATTATTTATCTCCAAATAAAAGATTTAAAATCTACTAAAAGAATTTCTTTATATAAAGGAAGATCTATAACTATTGATAATACGAATTCCTCATAAGTAAATGTGAAATAACAAGGAGAGAACCTGATTTATCGAGCTTAATGTTGAATCCACTAGCTACCCTTATGATCCTTCCTTGCAACTTGAGAGAAATCCTTCAAACAACAACTTAAAATTCCTACAACGAAAATGAGACTACCAACAAGATCTACTTCTAAAACTTGGGAAATTTCCTTCAAAACACAATCAACTCCCTTCTTTGAAACTTGCATATAATTTTATAAGAAAATTCCCTCCATTCCACTATCTAGAAAATTTAATTAAAAAAGAGATTCTTTCCCAATTTTGGACTTCATGCAAATTGATTAGACTTAGTGGAGGAGTTACATGCAAGGTGGTGGAGAATCCTCTAGAAGCTTCTTATTCTTCCTACAACATGTGTCATAATTGGATGTGGGAAATAAATAAATAAAAATAATGTATATTTTTCGTGTGTGTGTGTGTATTATTATTTTCATTCTTTTTATAACATTTATTCAATCATTTAAATAGCTTATCCAAAAATATAATAGAATTGCATTTTAAATCCAAAAGTGATAAAGGAGGGTTGTGACATTCTATTAGTTGAAGTATATGTGGATGACATTATTTTTTGCTACAATAATGATTCCTTGTCTAAAAAGTTCTCTAAGATCATGGAATCTGAATTTGAAATGTCCATGTTGGGTGAACTTACTTTTCTTCTTGGTCTTCAAGTTATGTATCTTGAACAAGGCATTTTTCTGTCAAAAACAAAATATGCAAAAGAAATGCTTAAGAAATTCAACATGATAGATTGCAAACCAGTTAACACTCCAATGGAAACTGGGTGCAAATTGACTAAATTTGATGACTCACTTGAGGTAAATCAATCAGAGTATAGATCAATGATAGGAAGTTTACTACATTGGACTGCATCTAGACCTTATTTGATGTCTGTAGTATGTTTGGTTTCATGTTTTCAATCTGCACCTAAACAATCTCATTTCAATGTTGTGAAAAAAAATTTCAAGTATATTCAAGGTATTTTAGACTATGGTTTATGGTATCCTTGAAATAATAATTTCACTCTTGTTGGTTTCACTGATGCTGACTAGGCTGGCTATATGGATGATAGGAGAAGCACTAGTGGTGTTGCCTTCTTCCTAGGAGAATACCTTGTTGCTTGGTATATCAAAAAATAGGAATGT
Organism: Cryptomeria japonica; assembly: GCF_030272615.1. Taxonomy (NCBI): domain Eukaryota; kingdom Viridiplantae; phylum Streptophyta; class Pinopsida; order Cupressales; family Cupressaceae; genus Cryptomeria; species Cryptomeria japonica. Next base: position 174,536,540 of record NC_081415.1, read on the forward strand.
GTTATACTATCTACTACAAAATCTGAATATATTGCAACAACTGCTTGTTGTACTCAGTTAATATGGATATCTCATTAGCTTGCAGATATGGGCATTTCTGTTACTAAGACAATTTTAGTTTTTTGTGATAACACAAGTGCCATCAATCTTTCAAAAAATCCTATTATGCATTCTCCCACTAAACATGTTTCTATAAAGCTACATTTTCTACGAGAACAAGTGTTAGCTAATGAATTTCAGATTTTATATGTACCTTCTCAAGCACAAGTGGCTGAAATGTTTACTAAAGCTTTGTCAAAAGAAACATTTGAAAGGTTTCGGGAAAGGTTGGGAGTTCTCTCTCAATCTTGTCTTCTCTAAATTCCTGAACATATTAAGGGGGAGCATCGCTCTCCACAAGCAACACTATGTTGTTTTTCCCTTTGTTCTTGAGACAAAAGGGGGGAGAAAAACAAACAAACATCATTGACAGGTTTCTGACAGTTTGACATTTTTTCAGATTTTATTCATTGATGACAACATATTGATAGTTTTCATCATTGACAGGTTTCTAACAGTTTGACAGTTTTTCAAATTTCATTCATTGATGACAACTTTATGACAAATTGACATTTGATGTTTGTGATTGGCATTTGTTGTTGGTTTCAGTGATGGCATAGGTTATATTTGTTTCAGATTCAAATTTCATTGATGGGTTTCAGTAAAGGCATATGTTTTAGTGATGGATGTTTTTGGTGTTGGCATACTTGGCATTTGTTTCTCTTATAGTGGCATCAATGTTTTTTTGATATCATTGATTCATTGACAGTGGTGATTTTGATTCATACATTTTTTTGACAAGTTTAATTGGTATTCCTCCTTGCTTGAGAACAGGTCAATGATGGCATGATTATTTTTGCCATCAAGGACAAAGGGGGAGTTTGTTGTCCCTTATTTGTCCTTGATGACAAAAAGGGTTCACTCTTTGAATGCCTTGATTATCTATTTGTCGAATATAATATATCACTTTCAAGCATTTTTTTGTTCATCAGCATTTGACCTTGGTTTCAAAATTTATTAAGCACGCTATGAATATTTTTTGACATGGTCATCTAACACTTTATAAAAGTGTTATCGGTAATAGTCCTATGATTGACCTTATATACAATGCATTGAGTAATATTGTGGGCCCAAACACACACAGTCATCTTGGCTTATATGAGATGGCAAAATTACGGGCAATTTGTTGAATTTTAAGATTATGATTAATATTTTTTGCTGCGGACTTCAAAATATATTATATTGTTGTAAAGGGCAAGTTTTTTTTTGTAAAGAAAAGTAATATTGTTTTGGGTTGGATTGAAGGAAACCCTAAGCCACCGTCATGAAGGATTTTTAGACAGCTAGTGCACTTGCAAGAGCTCAAATCTTGATATGCTCGTTACTTATGTTGCATAACAGAGTGTGGAAATTTATTGTGTTGCAATCCATGGCCGATCTTTGTGGGATTGTATGCAGATTTTATGTGATTATCAAAGTTTTTGATTCGCTTTTTATCTCCAGGTGATTTTGGATTCACATCCAGGTAACTTGCAGTTAACCCTGGTGTTTTCTATGAAAACTATTGGTAAAGATGTGTTCTTTTTCGAAACAAAAATGTTTGTTTGTGGAGAAAAATAAAAATTTTATTTTCTGCCTAAAAGAAAATGCAGAAGAAGTAAGGTTTAGACATTTTTTGCTTCATTCATTCAAAGGAAATGGAAATATATACAAAATGAAAGAATAATTTTTAGTTGAAAAACAGGTTTTTGTGAACAGTTATTTAACAAACCCTAACTAGGGTTTGGTAGCCCTATTTCGAGGGTTACATTTGAAGTCTTGTGTGATACAGATTTGATAATTATTTAATGAGAAGATTTTGTTGAAAGATTGGGGAAAAAAAAACTAAAAAATAGAGAGAAAGTGTTCTTTGATTCTGTAATTTCAAAAACAATATAAAATACATTGACTGATACATTTGCAAAAACAGGGGAACTCTGATTTTGTTACAGAGTATATGTTGTCTCTAATTTCTTACAAAGATTTATATTATATTGTGTAATTCATAGATTGAGTTTACCCTCTCTGATTGTGATAAGTTGAAATATTTTTTGTAGTTGGAATCATATTTATATTGCTTCATTATACTCGTTCCAATCAATGATAATCTTGTGATTGCAAACATGAAATTACAAGGTTACCATTCACTGTAACTTGAGTTGATACTTTGCATTGTAAGAAGCATAGGGGTTGGTGCTCCTTGAAGTATTAAGACTTCTAAATTCTGTGTACAGAGTTGGTGCTCTATGAATTAGTAAAAGACAAGTTTATTGAGTGGTTTTTCTACTCCAAGAGGGTTTTCCACTCATGAAAATCTTTGTGTCATGTGTTACATGTTATTCATTGTCTCATTAGATTGCTCTAATACATTTTATTTATCTTACTTATGTGTTTAAAAACTGCACTACTATTGTCATCGTGGTCAAAAGCTTGTCACGTTGATTGTTTCATTCAAGATTTAAAGTTGTTCAGATTTATATGTGTCTATGCTGCACATGTGCTGTTCAAATCTGTTCTCTTGTCAAAAGTCTGAGTTTCAAAGGCATAAAAGAGTTACTTAATTCTGTTCATATTGAATGATTAAATTCATATGCTTTTATTAAATCAAATCATTTTCTTGTGTGTAAATTGTTTTATTCGCTGAGTCAAAATTTGTGTTGACTCTGATTCACCCCCCTTGTCAGAGTCAATCCACTTACAACAGTGGGCTAATAATATTTACCCTCCTTGATGTTTTCATTTTATTCAATTTTAAATAGACAAGTTTCATGTATTATATACTGATTTATTGTTTCCATTTTTTGATCTTTTGAGTTTCGCTCTTTTGGTCAGATATTGCAGTAGAGTGTTTTATGAGAATGTATCGACTGAGAGTATCAGTGAAGTGTGCAATTTGTGCTTCACTGTTCAAAAGCAGGATGCAGGCTCTGATATTAAGCTTATGATGAGGGATTTTGTTAAAAGGAGGAGAAGCTCTGCTGGGTTTTGAGAGTGTACACGCATGACCCAGAATAGAAAAACCAAGAGAGGTTTGAGAAAATCCTGTGTTGGAATTGATGGACAGATACCCAAAGAGCTGAAAAAGCAGAGAAATCCTAAACATATATGCAGTACTGAAAGAAGAGTTGGGAGAAATATAAGCTTCTTGATGAAATTTTATGTTGATTGCAATTGTTTACATTGTAGGAAAGCTAATTTATGAAAAGGCTGAGCTTGACCAATACATGCTTTGCAAATAGAAAGTAGTGAAATTTATTTTCTAAACCATCCATTCTATTTTGTAATCTTTGGGGAACTTACTTTGGAAATATCTCTTATATTGTTTGATGAAAATACTGTGCGAATACTCAGTTTACTCTGAATAGTGGTTATCTCCATTGTTTTATTTTATTTTTAACTCAGTGAGTTATGGCTCAAGGGCCATACCCATAGAAAGATGTGTAAAAAAGTATAGGGCTGGTCCACAGGAGGGCCACACAAAATCCCTTTCGGGTTATATTAACATATGAGTAGACCGTATTAACAGTATGGAGAACATATACAAAAACCCTTAATACTAATTTGTATTAAACGTTCTTACCTCAAACATAGATGTCGCGCACCTAGTCCAATATACCACAACATGTTCTTTTAAAATGTTATCTAATTTGGCGTGCTCTTCTTTCCGATTGCATTTAGAATGAATTGAGTCACATTCGATGTGGATCTTAGTTAAATCTAAATCCATGCATTAATGAACGTCCAATATTAATATTTGTGTTTTTGATGGAATGACTTAAATTACATACAATAAGCTTACATTTTTAAGTTTAAAAGTGTTAAACACTGAGAGTTGACTGACATTTTCCAGGCTTAATATGTTTTTTTTTTGTTTTTGTTTTTTTTCAATGAAAGTGGATTATTCCACTAAACTTTTTTATTAATATTTTCTGGGCTTAATATGTTGCTTAAGATGTGTGGTCACATTAAGAATACACTTTTAGACTCAAAAGTGTTAAACACTCAGAATTGACTAACAATCTCTAGGCTTAATATGTTTCTTAGTCTGTGTGGTTTAAGGCTGGCCCGGTTTGGGTAGGTTTTCATGAGGCTGTTTTCAATTTATTTAGAAATTATTAATAAGATGGTGGTAGGTGAATATTTAATTTTTTTACTTTTTTTTAAGAAATTGTTTTAAATTGCAATATAGTATTAACAACAATTTGTGCAATTATAATTTGGAAAAAAAGAAAGAGAAAATTTTTAAATAGAAAAAAACTGTGGAGTCAAAAACAGATGCTTCTTACTTTTAATTTTTAAACACTAGCTACTCCATTAAAATAGGGAAATATTCTAAATTATCATTTTCTCATTATAATTTTTTTGCATGGGAACACTCCACCTACTCAAATTTTAGCAGAGAACATACTTAAACCACTGTGCATGAAGCCATGAAATCAACCTCACTATTTATTTCATGTTGGAGATTCTTGGCTCATAAGGTAATCACAACCCCCTAATGATGTTTTATAAGAAGCTGGCAATAGAAACCCCTCAATTTCTTGTAGCTACACCATCAAAATTTAGCTTCAACCAGTCTCTGAAGAACCCACCATGCATTTGCTCTGGGATTTCGAGAAAGATGATCCTCCATATTCATTTGGTTTGTAAATTTTGTAAAGATGAAATATTAAATATATAATTTTATTTTTTATTATTTTAAGTATGAAAGAAAATAGTAATTTCTATTTTTTTCAATAGATGCAACTTTTTAGAAATGTTTTTAAATTTCTACGTAGTACAATTAAATTAAAAAAAATATTCATTAATAAATTGTATGAAAATAAAATTCAAAGTGTTTACTAATATGTTTTTTCTTTCTTCATTTGAATGTATTATAATTTACTTATTGGCTATGAGATGTTTTCTTTGGTTCAACAACCAAAAAAAATTATTTGTTGTCTAGGGTTTCTCTAAGGCTTATTTATTTAGCTAATAAATACACATAGAGTGAATTAAAATGAAATTTGTCATGTATTTGCTGCTTGGCTTGTTTTAAAATGATGCTGTTGTCTAGTAAAGGGGCTCCAATGAAAGGATCCCCTACCAAGCAACCTACATTTTTATTCAAATAATTAGATGTCATGCAAAAGCCATAAATGAAACTATTTTATTAGTGAGAATGTCTAACTCTCACACTTTCAATCTCACATGCTACCTCTATAAGTTATGAGAGGGTGATAGATATTCTAACTCCTACACAAACTCAATCTCACAAGCTTAAACATTAAAAACCATGAATGATACAATGAGTAAGAGAAGATTATTAAGTAGTTGGAGTTGGATGGAACAAGACACACAAAAAAATTTAACTAATTGAATCACATAACAAATAGTGACCACCGCATGCAACAAAAAATCATACTCAAAAACATGATTTCTGTTAACTTGCTTAAAAAATGTTTACTTGGACCTCTTTTTATAGAGGTCATCAAAATTATCTGGAAGCATATAGTTGAGGTAGTTGGGAGAAGCATCTACACATGGATAATTCTAGATGTTGTATTTAAGGATGGTCGGTGGTACAAATTACCAGATACTACCAAACACTCCCCTTAATTTATACCATGAATGCTATGGTATTCATAAATTCTTTTACAAATGTCTGAGTTTTTCTTTTGTCTCCTTTTGGTGTCTATAAGCAATTTTTCAAACTCAAATATTTCTTTGTTGATAAAACCAAACCATCTCTACAATCTTTAGATCTAATGATGCCTTTCTCTTGGCTTCCTCCAATTGCTACAACAATCTCTCAATCTTTGATTTTATAACTTTTTTCTAGAACTTATTGCAACTCTTCTTTATATAGATGCTAAAACAATGATTTCTCTTGATCAAAAATATTTGTTATGCTTCTCAAACCTTGGTTCCTTGATTTATTGTTACAAACATATGAGCATTTATACTTGAATACTTTTTTTGTGATGCCTATAATCTTCTACCAACTTGATCTATAGCTCCATCCACAATCCATATGCATACAGTTTGTCTTATATTTCTTCTTCAATTATTTATTCCAACATGTCTTTTTTAGAATGATTCTTCAAACCACATGATGCAAGGATGCATGTCCCAACATATATTTCTTCTATGTCTTTTTTTGTGGCAATGAAAACATTGAACTCTTTGAACTGATTTATTTGAGTTTGTAATGTTTGTAATAGAATTTGTACTTTTCTTCTTACTAAAAAATTCAAGGCTTTCATATTTTGGCCTCATTATTATCTCAATAGGCTCTCATTCCTTGTTCATTCTTTCCTAATCCTTGACCTTTATACCCCATTCTTTTCATGATTTTAGAACCAACATTCATTTCATTCACTTTTATAAAGATTTGTAGATTTATTAATATTTTCATCACAAACAACTTTAGCAAAATTACACTTACCAAATGACAAACATAAATCGTCATTGTCACATGAAACATGACATACTGATTGCTTTGACTTCAAGCATTCATTACTTTTTGCAATTGATTCTTCTTTCAACTTTAATATTTCCTTCTTTTGTAAATTATTTTCTTCTTCTAATCTCTTCTACTTTTCTTCTAAATCTATGTTCATTTTCTTAACCTCATTAAATAATTTTACTTTCTCTTTTAACTCTTCATTTTTATCTTTAATTTTGTTCATTTCTTTCCATAGATCACAATTTTCATCTATAAGTTTACATTTTTCTACTTGTGTTTCTTTTATAATTGCTATCATCTTTGATTTGGATTTCTTCACTTCCATTTATTCCTTGTTTAAAATATCTATCTCAAAAGTTAAATTTTCATTCTCTTTCTTCACCTTCTTGCCTTTCTATTTAGACTTACCTTATTTAGTTAGTTAAAATTTAATTATTTGACAGCATGGTGTGCCTCCTCTTCTTTGATATCGTTTAATTGTAATAACCAATCCTTAATAGCTGTTCTTGTACCTTTTTCTTTGGGAATTACCTAATCATGATAGTTCTCCTTCTCCAAGTAATTATTTGTCAAACATTTAACTCTCTTTTGACAATTTTTTTCAAATAAAAACTTTAACAATAGCTCAACTTCCTTGCCTGATTTCTGCTACAGCAATATAGATCATTTTTGATAGTTGCTTGCGCTACATCTACAACCATGTCTTATGGTTTCAAAACTTAACTTCTCTTAAGCTACAACTACTTATATCTGATGGTTCAACCGTTTCTCAAATTTAGCCATCTACTTTATCAGCCACAATTGATTAAAAAAAACTAACCTTTGTATTTTATAATTTTGTTCTTACTAGACAACTTTCTTCACAAATTTCAATAGTGTCTCCCCCTTAACACTAACTTTTCAGAATGTCGTAGCCTCCTCTAAGAAATAAAGTACTGTAACTTCTTGATATAAATGCTTATAAACAACTTACCATTTCAAATAACAACGATTTCATTCTTTAGTCTGTGACTGTTCTGCAGAATACTTGCATCCTTATACTCTTATTTGCAGCTTCATTCGTTGCTTTCTACAATAATTTCTCTGTGTGTTGTGGCTCCTTTAGTCTGGCGTCTTCACTTTTCAATATTACTGTTTACTATATGACTTTCTTGTCTCATTTCATTTTCTGCTGCAATGACTTCGTTCCTTATTTTAATCGATATTTCTCTTGCAAACTACTATCTTTGCAAACTAATGAACTCCTGAAAAACAATGACAGGGAGAATCAATAATTTTATTTTCATAGCTATGGCTTTGAATACTTCAATAACTTTCATAAAACATTTTGGTAGTTCCCACAACTATAATTCTCTTTCTGGCTATTCTCCTTAGCTGCAACAGTTTCCACAACTACTATTTTATTTCTGTCTATTCTCCTTACTTACAATAGTTTCCATAGCTAAAATTCTCTTTATGGCTATTCTCCTTAGTGGCAAGAAAACAAAATTCAAAAGTCTCCTTCAATCTTTTTCCTTGCAGTGACACTCTTAAATCTTCTCTAGTGACATCCCTTGACTCTATTTTTGTAATAACAATGAATTTATGATTCAACATTTCTTTAACTTATCAACCACCAAACCCTTTAAAACTTTCTGCAACTTCTCAGCTATAAACTCCTCGCACTCAACTAGATAACACTTTTGCATATCTTCCTAACTCTAATCCCACTATGTTAGAGGTGAATGGAGCAAGACACAAAAAAAAATGTAACCAATTGACTCACACAAAAATTATAATGTGTTGCTACACAAAAATATGCTTTCTATTAACTTGCTTTAAAAAAACAGTTAATAATGTTTACTTTCACCTCTTTTTATATAGGTCTAGAAAATTATCTAGAAGCATATAGTTGAGGTCAATGGGAGAAACATCTAGATACAGATAATTCTAGATGTTTTTAATGCTAATAGGTGGTAGAAATTACCAGATACTACCAACAAGTAGAAGCAGGGAACTACTATGAACTCTTTTGATGATTGGCGAGGAGGATGCCAATGTAGATATGGGTTATCAAAATAAGGATATAAACTATGGTTGGGATTCACACATGGAGAATTAGCCAAACGTAGGGCCTATCTTCCTCACCATGAGGGCGTGTATAAAGTGTATGGTTAGTTTTGAGTGTTATCAGTGCCTAAGATTTATGATTCAATTGTTGAAAGACATGTTTCACAACTCAAGAATCCTCTTATCTATTAAAAACCACTGTGCATTCACATGTCACCTGGCCAAGGGCATCCTGAAAACTTTTATTAACCTTACCATATGTTTTCATTAGTATGTGTGATTTACCATAGACCTTGAGCTATGATGCATATTTATTAGTTAATAGCATACCCAACCCCTGCCTAATAAGTCTTACCTTATCTTGTCATTAATATGTTTCAATCACGCATGATTTACAAACCACTCAACCAGAGCTATTGAGTCTTCAATATATTGCAGTGAGTTTGTACTTGTTGCTCACTCTTTGGAACCCATCTCTATTGAGTTCAATTGGGCTATTAAGAGCTATGAATCTCTAATGTAATCTTTTAGTCTACTTAATATAAATTTCAAAATCTATTTTTATTTTCCTCACTCTATTTTCTAGATTTGGTATTAGAGATTGAAGATCTTAGAATAATTTGCAGCTAGCCAAAGAAAGAGTGGAGATCGTTGCTAAAATATTTTGGAGTTTTGGCAAGAGAAAGTGCATGCAGATCTTAGTCATAGCTAAGTGGAAAAGGCCAACAAAGAAATCGTTAGCAAAAAGTTAGGGAATCTTGAAGATATTTGAAAGAAAAAACCATGGCGTTTTTGGAGTAGAAGAAAACAGCAGTTTTGCTTTCTACAATGCAGCAACTTTAGTTTTGTATTTTTTGTGTAAGATTTTATTGAATAATACTGTGTTTTCTTTGTAGAGGTGGTAGTTAATATACTTTTTGTTTGTTTTGTTTGTAAGAGCGGTAACTCTATCTTCTAAGAACCTACTATATAGAAAAGATATAAGGATCATAGAAACAAGTTGGCTGAATAGCAAAGAATTTATTGTCTAAGTCACTATTTGAAATCAGTCTGTAAAGTTTGGTACCATGATGAAACACCAATACATAGCTATACATCATCTCATTTTATTGCTATGGGTTTTGATGTCGAATCAGTGGATTTCCCTATGCCTTTGCATTTTTTTCGATGTTGTGGGTGCTATGTGTCATCTATTGCAATAGATGCCATTCCACATAAATATTTCATTATGTTGACATGACATAGCATTTCTTCTTCATAAAATGACATTTTTTTACACATACCATTCTAAGGAAGGGCTTCCACGCTTTCATATCTCTACATTTTTGCATTTTTGCATTATCATATATGAATTTTGCATTATCTTGTTTGCCTTTAGTCAGGGCTAAACCACTTGATCTATTATCTTGTTTTCCTTTAGTTAGGGCCAAACCACTTGATCTTTTATCTTGTTTATCTTGGTGGGGGCCAAACCACTGGATCTTATTGCCTTTTGTGGGGGTTAATCTACACTATCCAAGGTCACCCTATCATATGGCCATTTAGCACAACTTGCTACCCATACCAGAGAAATTTATAAACTATTATCTTGTTTTCCTTGGTCGAGGAAAAACCATTGGATCTTAGTGCCTTTTGTGGGGGCCAATCCACTCTATCTAACATCACCCTATCGTATGGCTATCTAGCATAACTTTCTACCCATATCGGCGAAATCTAAGGTTTCCCTATCATATGGTTATCTAGCATAACTTGCTACCCATACTCGTGAAATCTATTTATCTTTCATTGCCCTATTGTATGGCTATCTAGCGTAAATTGCTGCCCAAACTCGAAAAATCTATTTATATTTTTATATTTATCTATTATCTCAATGCCTGTCATATCTTGTTATTTACTTTTTCATCTAACATGTTTGTCTGTAGCTAGCATGTTTTTGATGAAACGGCCTAGCAACATCTTTTGAAGATTTGAGACTCTTCCTTGGGGGCATCTACACACTGGTAGAGGATTTTGCTTTCCCTTCGTATCTTAGTAATCTCTACTCATCTTGATAATAATATGCTCACTAAAGTGGGGGAAGCATGTAGTGTCATAAATTATATCCCATATAATTTTACAATACATAAGTGCCTTTTCTTTACATGGATTGGAGACTTTCTTCATCGCCTTGTCCTTTTGCCCATCTCACTTGTCCCATCAGCATCTGCCTTGTCCTTTTTTGACTCGGCTAACTATTTGACTTGTAGACAATACCGCATCCTAGAGATGTCCATACACCATGCTAGCATCCTACGAATTTGATAGTCTGAAGGTGGTTGTTTGAGCATTACGCTTGCACTTGAAAGATTCTTGTAACACCTTTATGTGCATCCACCGACATTCATTTTCATCCTAGATGGTTGATCTTCCTTCTTGGACCTTATGTTGGCTCACTAACAATTCATTCTCATACTTGGTGCTCAATTCTCTTGGCTCTCACACTTTCAACACTATTCTCACATTTTGGGAGATTGGTTTTTTTATTCGTCATTCAGCACTGAGTTCTTTACTCTTTTTCCTTTCATTTATCTCCATAGCATATTTATTATTGAATATCTCTTATGCTTTATTTTATCATTCTATTTATCTATCAATATATCTATCTCAGTTGTTCATGGAGGTGGAAACACCAAATGGGGGCTTGACTATGGCAGACCTTTAAATCACAACCACAACATTTTTTCTTTGTTCATCATGTGTGTGCAAGTTGTCAAACAAATTCGAAGAGCTAGCTGAAATCTTCAAGCATAAGATTGTTGTAATAATCTCCTTCCCTTTTTCATTCTTCATTAATACTGTTGTTTTCATTATATTTACATTGTTAAGAATATTATCCTAATATGTCAAAAACTTGTCTTTTGCACTCTTTGTATGGTCCTATATACTTTGTTCGTATAAGACACCAGCACATTGTACAATCATCTCAAACCCACATGTACATCCTTAGACAAACGCTGAGTAGAGGTCATCAAGGAGTTTATATGGCTTATAATTTTGGGTTTTATAGTTAGATAATCTTATTGCATCTTCTATCCAGTAATATTCACTCATTGGTTTGGATAGCTAGTTGTTGATATCTTCCTGGATCACCAGAGCACCGCTTTAGTAAGGTAGAGAAGGTTGGTTTTCTCCTTGGGGTTTATCACTTTGACGGTTGAAAATCCCCTCCTCTACACACAGCTTCCATCCTTTTGATGAATTGAATGGTTTGTTTAAGTTCTTTGAAGTTAGACATGAAATTGTATAAACACCATTCTATGTGTTTCTAGATTGAAAGATAAAAAAATTAAGTTCTCACCTTACGTGTTTCAGGTCATCAACTCTTGTTTTTCATATTTACTCTTTGTATTTCAAGAAGTAGAGTCAATATGCATGACATATTATATTATTTAACCTGTAATTAAATTTGTAAGTATATCATAAATTTCATAAGGGTTGATAAAAATAATGAAAACATGATCTTAGTAATGAATATATGGTCTCTTTAATACATAGTGCTTTCTATATATTTCAAATTGTATATAATAATTTGATCATTATTCATAAAAATTGATTTACTTGCCCTTTTACATTTGTACTCATGAGTTTATTGATTTTTTATATTATATTTTTATTGCATATTTGATGTTATGTTATATTTAGATATATGATATTTGGGTATATGGTTCATTTTGTTTCTCATTTCTCAAAGTTAATACTATATAGTACAACAATTGCCATAATGCATATTGTAGGGTCCATTGTGTGGAGGACAAATATATATTTTTGGATTGAAACATGTTGGTAGCTAAATCTATCAAACATTAGTTAATAATTAAGTTTAGCATAGGTTGGTACAAAAATATCAATATTTCAAAATTATCATAAAATTTTAGAAAGAAAATTATTTAAAATTGTAAAAATTAGAATTTTTTCAGCACTTTCAAGTAATATTCTTGATATAATATATGAATTTACTTTTATGGGGAGTAGAGAAGGAAGAACACTTTGGAGAGTATTGATTTAAAATAATAAGTAGTTCACGAATATGAAAAAATAAAAGTGTCTACTAATATTAAGATGACAAACCAATAACAAAAGACACTAAACAATGCATATCAAATAAAAGACAAAAATAAAATATAATGTAAAGCATAATAGGAAATAATCAACTTTTCAAGAGCTTCTCGTTCCTTAAAAAATAAAAATAATAAATTTAACTAAATTGATAAACATGACATTATAGAAAAACTCAATCAACATAATAGTTTTATTTTTTTTATTATTTTATCAAAATAAAATATTTTCAACTCAATACAGTAATTACAATATTAGACTATAGTGAGAAAGCATTTAGGTATCTTAGAGACATATTAGAATAATTTATTGCTACCAAAAACAATATGCCTTGGGTTGGTGCATATAAAAGGACTTGTGCACGGTTGGAGATCTACTAGAGTGCGTATGGTTTATTAGTGTAGATGGTTTATGAGAAACTGATAAAGCATGGCTTCTCTTTTTACTGTAGAGGTAGAGTATATACTAATTAATCTTGTTTATGTGGAGTTGGTCATGTAGTTACTTTGAATTGGAGCTCCTAATAACTACTTGATTATTTGTTTTAATTGGATTGGCTTTGGAACTTACATTCAGATTTTTGTTTATAGAAAATTACAGTTTTGAATTATTGTATTAATTAAAGTATCATCAATATGGTAGAGCTCACTAATTTTCATGTGAAATCGAAGCATATTTATATGTATGTTTGGATGTTATAGTTTCTTACTGAAGTTTTTCAACGAGGTAGTTTATATGGAACATGTTGGATATGGGGAATAGCGTATAGTATACAAGTTCATTTTGTTGGAGCACCTTATGATTCTTGCAATGTATGCAAAAAAATGTGATTTGGTAGGATTAAGTGTGTAATTTTATAGCACTTGTAAGTCATAGACATAAATTAATTATTTAATATTTGTGAATGAAAAAGAAAATGTGCACATGGAAAAGAGCATCCCACTTAGGTTGAATCATGTAGGTTTCATATATATGGTATTCTTCATCACATGTCATTAGTCTTACAATTGTTGTAAGAGTTGTTAATTTGGGAAATTACTTAGTGGATTCCGAAGTTAGTATCTTTCATTGACTAATAATAGCATTTTGTAACTATATACATAAAAGTCATAAGTGTTTCATGGATGAATTAATATGTCACAACACTCCTTTATCACCTTTTGATTTAATACAAACTCTATTATATTTCTTTTGGATAAACTATTGAATGAATAATATAAAGGAATAAAAATAATAAATCACACACACACATGGAAAATATATATATATTTTTTTAATTGGTTATTTAAATTCCCTCACCCAAATTATGGCACATGTTGTAGGAAGAATAAGAAGCTTCTAGAGGCTTCTCCACCACCTTGCATGTAACTCCTCCCACTAAGTCTAATCAATTTGCATGAAGGCCAAATTGGGAGAGAATCTCTATTTTTTATTAAAAAAATTAGGTAGTGGAATTTGGAGTTTTCCTTATAAAAGATGTACAAGTTTTCAAAAAGGGAGTTGATTATTCCATAAAGAAATTCTTCAAGTAAATTTCTCTTCTATAGTCACTTTTCATTTTTGGAGGATAGCTAAGATTTTTCTTTGGAGGTCTTCTTCCAAGTTGAAGGATCAAGGGAGATTCATAGGGGATTCTACACCATTTTCAAGCATCCAGGTTCTTTCAATTTACTTCTTTTATTTTATTTTTATGCATCTTATCCTTGCTGCAAATTAGATTAGATTAAGAAATTAGATCCATTAGTTTCAAATTTTTGATAGGAATTAGATTCATTTGTTTAAGAAATTAGATCAATCTTGGTTTAATATATTGCTGAAATTAGTTGAAATCTGTTTGTAGTGGATTAGTTGAAGAATTAAAATATTGTCTTTCAATTTCTTGCTGTAGATTGGATACTGTTAGTGTGAAGAATAAAAATATTGTCTTTCAATTTCTTGCTGTAGATTGGATATTGTCAGTTTGAAGAATTAAAATATTGTCTTTCAATTTCTTGCTGTAGATTGGATACTGTTAGTTTGAAGAATAAAAATATTGTCTTTCAATTTCTTGCTGTAGATTGGATATTGTCAGTTTGAAGAATTAAAATATTGTCTTTCAATTTCTTCTTGTAGATTGGATATTGTCAGTTTGAAGAATTAAAAATATTGTCTTTCAATTTCTTGCTGTAGATTGGATATTTGCTAGTTGAAGATTTAAAATACTGTCTTCCAATTCCTTGCTCTCAATAAAATCTTGTTTTTTCTTATTTCTTTTTAAATGAATTAAATCTTCTTGTAGGAATAAATTTATCTCTGTAAATTTTAGATTGAAATCAGATTAACGAAATACAATTATAAGCTTACATTTACCAGCATAATCATCTACCTTTCATGGCTGGAAACAATTTACTTCTCTGGATTATTTATCTCTAGGAATAACTCTCTGTGAGGAAGCAAAATATAAGTTATCTTTATATACACATCTGGCTTTCAATCATCTGTACTCTGCTGGGATCAAATTATTCTCCCTGGATTGTTTTATCTCTCTGGGTTATTTACTCCTGAGAATGAACCCTTATTATTACTTTAATATTTTAATTTATTTAATTTTTATCCTTAATGTTTGAAATCTACTCTCTATCTATTTAAATTAACCTGGAATAACCATATATATATACACGGAATTGATTAACCTATCGCATGAGAAATAATGCAAGTAAATTAACATTTCAACGTAGTACGTAGAAAGTACCATGACTGGTTGCATGGGATATTGGCCGCAGGCGGAGTTAATAACTCTGCAGAGGGGGAGTGGTACCATTACGGTACCCTCCACTAACCTGCGGTCACTGCTATGGCAGTGGCCGCAGGGTAGTGGAGGGGACCGTGGGGTCCCGCTCCCACTAAATGCCTTGGGCGCACAATACCATGACCTTTATATTTCAAATTCTTTTTTTTATGGAGTTTATTTGGTAATACTTGGTAATAAAGTTTTAGTTGTTAATAATTGATAAACTTTAGATTAATTTATTTTTTTAGTTATTAATAAGTTTTGGATTAATTAGTAATAATTATTAATAACTTATTAATAATTATTATTAATGTGATTGGTAATAATTATTAATAAATTATTGATGATTATTATTAATAGTGAAGTAAATTTGGAAAAATTTAATAATTAATAGAGTTTTTTGTATGGTAGATTATTGTAAAAGAATGGGATCTCCCAATCCATGAGGATCTAATTGATTCTTGGGCGATAAATTTAAGCTTACTTAAATCTTTAAGTCTTATGATTGATCCCAAATCGCCAAAAGTATAAACTAATTGCTAGTAACTCTATATTTAATTATTCTTACAATAAGAGTAAACACTTCTTCATTTTGTATGCAATGACACTATTTTACCTTGCTTTTATTCTGCATTCATTATCTACATGCAATTGCTCATAAGTTCACAATTATCATGCCAATTGTAGAATAACGATATTTCTCTTTTTCAAATAGTATTTAAAGTTTAAATTGTGTACATCCATTTCATAATTATATTTCAAGCATGATGTTCATAAGTTCTTAGTTAGAGACTAAACAAAGGAAGTTGGAAAACCAAAACTAGCAGTGTTTGGTATATACAGTGCCTCTGGGTCACGCTTATGGGTAATACCGTCGTGTTGAACTACTACACTTAACGCCTAATAAAGCTGCATTAACGACGTCTGTGGCATCGTCCCTATAAATCGTCGGGGAGTAATAAGGGACACTTGGAAGTTAAAATCCAAGGGGCGGGTAATCCCCCTTGGATCGACAATTTAATAAGATAACTTTTAAATGATTTTCACATCCGTTGAGATAAACCATAGTAAACCCCTTTTTAAGAATGGTCAAGTTAAATGCTCTCATGAAATTTATTTTCTTTACTTATTTTTTTTCATCTTGAAGGGATATTGGTGATTTGCAATTGGGTGACGCTCATGATAAGTATTAGGGTCTAGTTATTTTTTTTTTAGGCCACAAGCAATAGGCCATCTTGAGCCTTCGCTTAAGCGCTACCATCGTGGGTAGCAACCGCAGAGAAACTATCTGGGACACTGACCCTAGAAAGGGTTGCGTACCCACAAATCAGTTTACATCAAACCATAGATTAGAAAATAGAACTACATACTTTACGCCTTGATCCCGTGCCGAAACGAGTATGTAGGCAGTCTTGGGACGGAGTTTTCCCTCGTACTCAGGCGTTCGTGGGTGGGGTCTAGGCTTGGTTGAGTAAGAATCCTAATTGAAAGATAAGATAATCAAATTTAATTCAATGCACACTCGGAAGGAATCCCGTATGGATTCGCTTGACTTCCCGAGGCTTTAAGCCAAATTCCGAGGTAGAATTCAAGCATGTATTATTTTCAATTACTCCTAAGGACGGCGACCTCCGTGCATTCTTGTTAGAAGAGTGTAGTACTTAGTGAGTGGCTCAGGACCCGAATGGTCCCGATGAGTCTAAGTCTTTGGCCAGAGCATCTCCTATCCCGTTTGGATGGATGCCTACCCCGTATGGGTAGATGCCTATCCCGTATTGGATAGATGGAATTTTATGTCCCGTATGGACAATTGCCTAACCCGTATGGTTAGAAGCTCATCCTGGATGGATGAATGCCTAATCCTAATTGGATGGATGCCCAGAGTATGCAATTGAATAAAACATAATGAAAAAAAATAATACTCAATTTTTGTTGAATCAATTTTGGTGGGTTATTACATGTGGTATCAGAGCCAGGTTCAAATCTAGGCCTTGTGCTCACTTCAATTATTCAACTAAGGGAATGTTTTACAATAATAGAAATTAATTTTATTTTTTATTTTTTATTTTTTTAAAAATCCTAAATCAAAAAAAAAACTAACTACATAATTTAACTTTCAGGTAAAACCTAGAATGGCAAGAGGAAGAGGAAGAGGAAGAGGAAGAGGAAGGGGTAATGGAAGACGTACTAGGAGTCAAAGGGAGGAAAACCATGAGGAAAACCGTGAGGAAAACCATGAAGAAAACCATGAGGAAGACCATGAAGAGGATCGACACAAGCAAGGGAATAACGGAGATGGGGTCCAAGCTATAATCGACCTTCTAACCGAACAAAGAGATAAAATCAACTTCTTGGAACAATCACTGTAGGACCTTAGGGAAAGGCAGAATGACTATGAGAATAGAAGTGGTACCAAAAATGGAAACCCTGGTAGCAATCAAGGAAATGTGATGGGTAATGGAAAGGAAAATAACATATTGGAACTCTCTAAGGATTTAAAGAAAATCACCCCTCCTAAGTTCGATGGGAGGCAGATTGGTGAAGGGGCTGAGAATTGGCTAAATGAAATGGAAAAATATTTTGAGCTAAGAGATTTTAGCGAAACAACCAAGGCTTTATGGGGTTCCTATCAACTCACAGGGGAGGTGGCTAGTTGGTGGACCAACACCAAGGAACAAAATGGGTATAAAAGGGATACGGTCACATGGGATCAATTTGTTCACCACTTTCGAGACAGGTGGCTCCCTCAATTGTTCTTTGATGAGAAAGTGACAGAATTCCATAATCTACGTCAAGGGCCCCTGTTCGTTCAACAATATTGGGATAAGTTCGCCAAGTTGCTTAAATATGTGACTATGTACCAAAAGGATGAAGAAGGCCAAGCAAGGAAATTCATTTTGGGGCTGAATACCAACATAGGGGCAGAGGTTGACATGCATGGACCCAGAAATATGAATGAAGTACTTGAAAAGTCCCTAAGGCAAGAGAGGAAGATTCAAACACTAGCAAGGCGGAACTATAATGGGAACCACTCATTTAAAAAGGAAGCAAGAATTCAATGGAAACACTAATTTCAACAAGGGTCAAAGGAATAATTCTTCCGAAAGGAGACCACCGCCTAATCAATATCAGAGGAATGGAAATGATAATAACAGGGGCAATAATAACAGGGGCAACTATAACAGGAATGACCAGCAGAATAGGATAACTTATCCACCCAAGGGCAATGAAACAAGGAATGATCCCCCTAGAAATCAAGGTAGGAGGGGTCCTCCAGGCGGATGCTTTATGTGCGGGGAAAACCATTTTTCTAGAGAGTGCCCCAGGATGCAAGGACAAATTAGGGCCAATCAACCCCAACAAGGGCCCCAACAGAGGATTCATGCAGCGGTTAGGAACCAAAGAAGAAGATATGAGAATGTTCCCGTGGAAACTACAGGTACACTATTTGAACAACCAATATCAATTCTAATTGACACTGGATCATCTGAATGTTTCATCTCACCTAAATTAGTAAACAAATATGCACTAAAAGTTAATCAAATGGAGTCATCATGGACGGTTCAATATGGGGATAAGGCAACTAGGGAAGTAACTAAGTGTTTATCGAGGGCAAGGGTACAATTCCCTGAGTTTGAAACAAGGGTAGATCTCTATGTGGCACCCCTAGGATTATATGATGTAATTATGGGAATGAGTTGGTTAGCAGACCATCAAGCTAATGTAGATTGCTATAACAAAGTTGTTGAATGTTTGGATGATGGGGGGAAAAGGGTCAAAATACAAGGAAAGTTTAAACCCATTAATATAGAAACTATCTTAGCAATGCAATTAAAGAAGGAAAGGAGAAGAGGAGGACAAATCTTTATGGTTGAAATTGATGAAGGAAAGGAGGAAAATACACCAACATTTGAAAATACCCCTTTCTTAAAGGAGTTTAAGGATGTTTTTCCAGAAGAATTACCCGGTTTACCCCCTAAGAGGAAGTTTGACTTTTCTATCGAAGTACTCCCAGGAGCTGAACCAGTATCAAGGGCACCATACCGGATGAACACAACCGAATTACAAGAGCTCAAAATGCAATTAGAGGAACTCTTAGCTAAGGGATTAATAAGGCCAAGTGTATCACCGTGGGGAGCGCCAGTTTTATTTGTTAAGAAGAAGGATGGAACCTTAAGGCTATGCATCGATTATAGGATGTTGAACAAAGTCACAATATAGAATAGGTATCCCTTACCTCTCATAGAGGATCTCTTTGACCAAATGAAAGGAGCGGCAGTTTTCTCAAAGATAGATCTCTGGTCAGGGTATCATCAACTCAGAATTAAGGAGGAAGACATTCCGAAGACAGCCTTCAGGACGAGGTATGGACATTATGAATTCACAGTAGTTCCTTTTGGTGTAACTAATGCCCCAGCTGCATTCATGAACCTAATGAATAGTGTACTCCATGACTACTTGGATAAATTTGTTTTGGTATTTTTGGATGACATATTGATTTACTCTAGAAATGAAGAGGAACATTTAGTGCACCTACAAATTGTTTTGCAAAGGTTGAGAGAACATAAGTTATATGGGAAATTGTCCAAATGTGCCTTCTTTGAGGAAAAGATTCACTACCTTGGGCATATAATATCAAAGGAAGGAATAGCAGTCGACCCAGATAAAATAAAGGCGATAGTAGAATGGCCAATCCCTAAGAATGTTTCAGAGGTAAGAAGCTTTATGGGGCTAGCAGGTTACTATAGGAGGTTTGTGGAAGGATTCTCTAAGATAGCAAATCCCATCACCTCGTTGCAAAGGAAGGGCAAAAGGTTTGTGTGGACCGAGCAAAGTGATAAGGCATTTCAAATCTTGAAGGGAAAACTAACTTCAGCACCCATTCTAAGGGTACCAGATCCAAATGGACACTTCACAGTCATAACAGATGCTTCTATTGAAGGGTTAGGAGGAGTACTTGTCCAAGATGAAGGGGTAGTGGCTTACGAATCTAGGAACCTAAAGACTCATGAAGTCAATTATGCACCCCACGACTTAGAGTTGGCAGCAATTGTGCATGCCCTGCAAAAATGGAGACACTTCTTGCTAGGGAAGCCCTTTGAGCTAAAATCAGATAACCAAGGACTAAAATACATCTTTACCCAACCTCACTTAAATGCCAGACAAAGAAGGTGGTTAGAGTTTCTAAGTGAATATGATTTTGAAATTGAATATATTAAGGGAAAAGAAAATAGGGTGGCAGATGCCTTAAGTAGGAGGAGACACTTGATGACTATAGCAACATTCAGAACCTCTTTCAAAAGACAAGTAATGGATGAACAAGGACATGACCCATGGTATGAGCAAGTCAAATTAACTTTAAGACACAACCCGACCGATCCTAAGGTCGAAGGGTATACATTAGATGAAGATGGGTTGCTCAGATACAATAATAGAATCTATATTCCTAATTCAGGGAACTTAAGGGAAGTAGTCTTATCGGAGGCTCACAATGCCCCTTATTCAGGCCACCCAGGAGTTAACAAACTTTATGCAGATCTAAAGAAGTTATACTTTTGGCAAGGGTTGAAGAACGATATTGTCAAGTATGTAGCTAAATGTTTGGAGTGTCAAAGAGTAAAGGCAGAACATAGACACCTAGCTAGATTGTTGCAATTGCACGATGTACCTCAACACAAGTGGCAAGTTATTAGCATGGATTTTGTGCAAGGGTTACCCATGTCACCTTCTAGGCATGATGCAATAATGGTGGTAATTGACAAACTCACTAAGGTGGCACACTTTATACTAGGAAATCTGACAGATGATGCACCTACCCTGGCTAGATGCTTTGTTAAGGAAATATTTAGGTTGCATGGAATACCAGAGAAAATCATATCAGATAGAGATGCTAGATTCACTTCAAGGTTTTGGACCACTCTTCAATCAGCTCTAGGAACTCAACTAAATTTTAGCACCGCATACCATCCTGAAACCGACGGTCAGACAGAAAGGACAAATCAGATTATGGAAGACTTGCTTCGCATGTATTGCATGTACCAATAGAGGAAATGGGAAGAGTACCTACCTTTGGTAGAGTTTGCTTACAATAATACATATCAAACATCTTTGGGAATGGCACCTTTTGAAGCTTTGTATGGTAGACCATGTCGAACACCTTTGAGTTGGGATAGTCTTGAAGATAGAGTAATTATTGGGCCAGATATGTTGAAAGAAATGGAAAGTAAAACTAAGGAAATTAGGAAAAGATTGAATTAAGCCTCAAATAGGCAGAAAAGTTATGCAGACAAAAACAGAACACCAAGAGAGTTTGAGGTAGGAGAGAAAGTCTTCCTAAGGGTTAGGCCACACAAGAGTTCCATAAGATTTGGGAAAAAGACTAAGCTTGCACCTCGTTATGTCGGACCTTTTGAAATATTGGGAAGAATTAATCCAGTTGCATACCGGTTGGCCTTACCTCCCCAATTGAGCCGAATCCATGATGTCTTCCATGTATCTCTTCTTAAAAAGTATGTACCTGATGAGAAACACATTTTGAATTGGGATGCTTTACAGGTCCAAGAAATGGGAGGAATAATGATAGAGCCATTCAGAATCTTGGAGAGGCGCCAATGCCAGTTGCGCAATAGAGAGGTTGATCAATGCAAAGTGCAATGGGACCAGTATGATGAAAAGAATGCCACATGGGAGGACACTAAGGAGATGCAGCAGTTGTTTCCTTTTTTGTTTTAAACATGAACTATAAACTCTTTTGAATGCATTTAATAAGTGCATCGGGATGATGCACAAATTTAAGGGGGGGAGGATGTCACAACCCTCCTTTATCACCTTTTGATTTAAATACAAACTCTATTATATTTCTTTTGGATAAACTATTGAATGAATAATATAAAGGAATAAAAATAATAAATCACACACACACATGGAAAATATATATATATTTTTTTAATTGGTTATTTAAATTCCCTCACCCAAATTATGGCACATGTTGTAGGAAGAATAAGAAGCTTCTAGAGGCTTCTCCACCAACCTTGCATGTAACTCCTCCCACTAAGTCTAATCAATTTGCATGAAGGCCAAATTGGGAGAGAATCTCTATTTTTTATTAAAAAAATTAGGTAGTGGAATTTGGAGTTTTCCTTATAAAAGATGTACAAGTTTTCAAAAAGGGAGTTGATTATTCCATAAAGAAATTCTTCAAGTAAATTTCTCTTCTGTAGTCACTTTTCATTTTTGGAGGATAGCTAAGATTTTGCTTTGGAGGTCTTCTTCCAAGTTGAAGGATCAAGGGAGATTCATAGGGGATTCTACACCATTTTCAGGCATCCAGGTTCTTTCAATTTAGTTCTTTTATTTTATTTTTATGCATCTTATCCTTGCTGCAAATTAGATTAGATTAAGAAATTAGATCCATTAGTTTCAAATTTTTGATAGGAATTAGATTCATTTGTTTAAGAAATTAGATCAATCTTGGTTTAATATATTGCTGAAATTAGTTGAAATCTATTTGTAGTGGATTAGTTGAAGAATTAAAATATTGTCTTTCAATTTCTTGCTGTAGATTGGATACTGTTAGTTTGAAGAATAAAAATATTGTCTTTCAATTTCTTGCTGTAGATTGGATATTTTCAGTTTGAAGAATAAAAAATATTGTCTTTCAATTTCTTGCTGTAGATTGGATACTGTTAGTTTGAAGAATAAAAATATTGTCTTTCAATTTCTTGCTGTAGATTGGATATTGTCAGTTTGAAGAATTAAAATATTGTCTTTCAATTTCTTGTTGTAGATTGGATATTGTCAGTTTGAAGAATTAAAAATATTGTCTTTCGATTTCTTGCTGTAGATTGGATATTTGTTAGTTGAAGAATTAAAATACTGTCTTCCAATTCCTTGCTGTGAATAAAATCTCATTTTTTCTTATTTCTTTTTGAATGAATTAAATCTTCTTGTAGGAATAAATTTATCTCTGTAAATTTTAGATTGAAATCAGATTAACGAAATACAATTATAAGCTTACATTTACTAGCATAATCATCTACCTTTCATGGCTGGAAACGATTTACTTCTCTGGATTATTTATCTCTAGGAATAACTCTCTATGAGGAAGCAAAATATAAGTTATCTTTATATACACATCTAGCTTTCAATCATCTGTACTCTGCTGGGATCGAATTATTCTCCCTGGATTGTTTTATCTCTCTGGGTTATTTACTCCTGAGAATGAACCCTTATTATTACTTTAATATTTTAATTTATTTTATTTTTATCCTTAATGTTTGAAATCTACTCTCTATCTATTTAAATTAACCTGGAATAACCATATATATATATATATATATATATATATATATATATATATACACGGAATTGATTAAACTATCGCATGAGAAATAATGCAAGTAAATTAACATTTCAACGCAGTAAGTAGAAAGTACCGTGACTGGTTGCATGGGATATCGGCCGCAAGCGGAGTTAATAACTCTGCAGAGGGGGAGTGGTACCGTTACGGTACCCTCCACTAACCTGCGGTCACTGCTACGGCAGTGGCCGTAGGGTAGTGGAGGGGACCATGGGGTCCCCCTCCCACTAAATGCCTTGGGCGCGCAATACCATGACCTTTATATTTCAAATTCTTTTTTTTATGGAGTTTATTTGGTAATACTTGGTAATAAAGTTTTAGTTGTTAATAATTGATAAACTTTAGATTAATTTATTTTTTTAGTTATTAATAAGTTTTGGATTAATTAGTAATAATTATTAATAACTTATTAATAATTATTATTAATGTGATTGGTAATAATTATTAATAAATTATTGATGATTATTATTAATAGTGAAGTAAATTTGGAAAACTTTAATAATTAATAGAGTTTTTCGTATGGTAGATTATTGTAAAAGAATGGGATCTCCCAATCCATTGAGGATCTAATTGATTCTTGGGCGATAAATTTAAGCTTACTTAAATCTTTAAGTCTTATGATTGATCCCAAATCGCCAAAAGTATAAACTAATTGCTAGTAACTCTATATTTAATTATTCTTACAATAAGAGTAAACACTTCTTCATTTTGTATGCAATGACACTATTTTACCTTGCTTTTATTCTGCATTCATTATCTACATGCAATTTCTCATAAGTTCACAATTATCATGCCAATTGTAGAATAACAATATTTCTCTTTTTCAAATATTATTTAAAGTTTAAATTGTGTACATCCATTTCATAATTATATTTCAAGCATGATGTTAATAAGTTCTTAGTTAGAGACTAAACAAAGGAAGTTGGAAAACCAAAACTAGCAGTGTTCGGTATATATGGTGCCTCTGGGTCACGCTTATGGGTAATGCCGTCGTGTTGAACTACTACACTTAACGCCTAATAAAGCTGCATTAATGATGTCTGTGGCATCGTCCCTATAAATCGTCGGGGAGTAATAAGGGAAACTTGGAAGTTAAAATCCAAGGGGCGGGTAATCCCCCTTGGATCGACAATTTAATAAGATAACTTTTAAATGATTTTCACATCCGTTGAGATAAACCATAGTAAACCCCTTTTTAAGGATGGTCAAGTTAAATGCTCTCATGAAATTTATTTTCTTTACTTATTTTTTTTCATCTTGAAGGGATATTGGTGATTTGCAATTGGGTGACACTCATGGTAAGTATTAGGGTCTAGTTATTTTTTTTTTAGGCCACAAGCAATAGGCCATCTTGAGCCTTCGCTTAAGTGCTACCATCGTGGGTAGCAACCGCAGAGAAACTGTCTGGGACACTAACGCTAGAAAGGGTTGCGTACCCACAAATCAGTTTACATCAAACCATAGATTAGAAAATAGAACTACATACTTTACGCCTTGATCCCGTGCTGAAACGGGTATGTAGGCAGTCTTGGGACGGAGTTGTCCCTCGTACTCAGGCGTTCGTGGGTGGGGTCTAGGCTTGGTTGAGTAAGAATCCTAATTGAAAGATAAGATAATCAAATTTAATTCAATGCACACTCGGAAGGAATCCCGTATGGATTCGCTTGACTTCCCAAGGCTTTAAGCCAAATTCCGAGGCGGAATTCAAGCTTGTATTATTTTCAATTACTCCTAAGGATGGTGACCTCGGTGCATTATTTTTAGAAGAGTGTAGTACTTAGTGAGTGGCTCAGGACCCAAATGGTCCCGATGAGTCTAAGTCTCTGGCCAGAGCATCTCCTATCCCATTTGGATGGATGCCTACCACGTATGGGTAGATGCTTATCCCGTATTGGATAGATGGAATTTTATGTCCCGTATGGAGAATTGCCTAACCCGTATGGTTAGAAGCTCATCCCGGATGGATGAATGCCTAATCCTAATTGGATGGATGCCCAGAGTATGCAATTGAATAAAACATAATGAAAAAAAAATAATACTCAATTTTTGTTGAATCAATTTTGGTGGGTTATTAGATAATAGGGATTACTTATGACATCCTTGGTCAAGGTGGTCAAATATGGCTTGAAAAGGAGTACATTATTTTTCAATGGTCACTCACATGGGTGGGGGTGTTGGAGTTTGACTATGAAACTTGAGCACCTATTTTGGGCCTATGGTTTTGGTACTTGTTTTGTAGGAAACCTTAGGTGGTTTCATAGATCTCGTTGGACTATATAAATTAAGGGCTTGGTATGGAGATTAATATTCATACATTATTAATTTCTATGCTTTAAGAATGCCTCTTAATTATAGAGTGTTGATCTCACTAATGCCCTTAAATTTGAGTGTATTACAACTAATATTGTTATTTCTAATACATTGGTTTGATGATTAGGAAGTCGGATTTTATCCTTTTGTAATTTTTTTTAGGTTATATTAGTATCACTCTTGTATGGTTGTGTTTCCTATTTTTTTTTGTCTCATTCTTGTTTCCCTTTATGTGTCAACTATGTTGAAACATGTATACATTCTCAATGTCAACAATATTTCTACATAGTATCTACTTCTTTCATTAATTTTGTGTGCAAGCTTTTTCTTGAGAGTAGGCACTATTTGAGTTTGTAAATATACTTTCCTTTCAATAATAATTGGATGTCGAATAGACAAACTTTTAAATTTTAAATGACTTGATCATTTTAATAATAAAACTCAAATAATAGAAAGCATGGACAGAAACATATCACAATATCATGTTATCCTTATTTTTATTGCTACAAGACGTTAATATCAAAGTAGAGTTAGATGTGTTATGAGCCTCTCAGCTCTCTCTATGTTCTTCATTTTTCTACTAGGGAGATTTCAAAGCAAGTGAGGATCTTTAGGCTTCCCTTGACATGTAATAATTTACATGCATTTTTTTAATTTGTGTCCTAGATCAAGGATTTGTATTGGTTGTCCCCACCAATTTAATATTAATTAGTTGCTCTAGTCTATTGCACTATCTAATTGTTGATGGATCCTAGAATAGGCTTCCACTTTTATAATTTGACATTACATGTTTTCAAGATACATATCTATATAGAGTTTAGTTTTTCTTGTGTAATTGTATACTTGTTAGATTATTTGGTTTATTGTATGTTTTACAGGATATATATGACTTCATCTAACCTTTTTCTATTACTTTATTCTTTACAATTAAATTTGTTTTCATGATATAATAATTACTTTGAACTTATCTCTATGATCAGTCTCTTAGAAAAGCACAAAATGTTTAAAATGCAATAGTAAAGCCATATAATTATCTTTAAAATGTCTAAATTTAGAATATGAACACTTCACTATTCTTATCAACATTGTTGTGCTACCCTACTTATGTATTAAAGTGATTTTACAATACTCTAATTATTAAAGTAATTCAATAACTATATACATATAATTCATATTATCAAGATTAATCTTATTTCACACACTTAATTTCATATGTAAAGAAAATGTATATTTGAATTGATATATGTATGCCTTGATTAAGACGTTGAAAACTCACCCACCAATTTGCGAGTAGAGTGGTGAAGTATGTTTTCTTGACATTCATATTTTCTCATTAATAATGCCTTCATAGCTTCTGATTTAGTCTACATATATGCTGTCTAAATAGAAGGATTATTCCCAACCTGTATGTTTTAACATTTTGAGAAAGAAAGGGCTCCCATGATGGCAAATTATTTTGCTTCTAGAAGGCAGAGCATGTGGTGGGTTGAGAAGTTCTTGAGAGAATGTGTGGGCAATATGAGATTATGTGTTTTTGTTTTGGGTTTGATCAGTCTGTTAAGTTAGACCACTGGAGAAGTGTGTAAGATTCTAACTAACTTTAAGAGTAGATTCATAGAGGGTATTTCCCTTGGCTTTATCAAAACATGGTTTTTAGTGTTGGAATATTGTTTAGTAATTCCTCCCACTTGCATAGTTTTATGCTTTTAGTTTTTTAGCTTTATTTGGGATGATTATGCATAAAAGTTGTTTTAGTTGTTTTAGTTTTAGTTTTTTGCTTTATTTCTAATAATATAAGTTTTCCAAGTTCTAGATGTATCTAAGACCTCTATATAATGAGGTAGTTGTAATTCATTCTCCATCAGTTAGTCTGATCCTTGATCTATTGATCAAGAAGATCATGTAATCTCTTGAATCAATAGAATAGTTTATTTGTGTTCCATTTTTATATTTCTTTCATTTGGTATCAGAGCAGGTTGCATAATTTTTTGATTGTGCAGAGCTAGTTTAAGAAAGTTGTCTGATTTAGAAAGATCGTGAGAAGTTTAATATTTTTAAGAACCAGTCAGAGCACTAAAGAAATTAGTAAATCCATTCATAGCTGAAGACAAAATAACCAATCCACAGGAAGTAGCCAGAGGAGATCAGCGAAGATCACAAACCATTTTTCATGATATTTTTCCATTAGAAAGCCACCCATGTTCAAAAGCGTGAATTTTTATTGAAGCCAACAACTTTCAATGTAGAAGCCACCTCCTCAATAAGGTGAAGTCAACCCTCGAAAGAGGAGATTGCAATCTGGCATAAACTATTAAGTTTGTAACCACCTCCATAAAGGTGAAGCCCTTTGTTTATAAGATTGTTGAAGGAGAAAAAGACAACTATCACAAATCATTAAAAATATTGATTTGTATGAAGAAGATCATGGATCTTGTAAGTGCCAAAGAATTAGTCAAAGCCACCAACATGAAGTTGTGTGAAAAAGCCCAATCATGGTCTTTGAAGAGGCCATAGTGTTTTTTGTGGAGAGAAGCCTTCTATGAGAGGAGAAAAGATCACAAGCTTTGTGAAAGTTGGAGAAATTATTTTAAGCCACTGATATGCAATCGTGTGAGGAAGTCAAATCCAAGTCTTAGAAAAGCCTTGAAGGAGTTAAAAGTCAAGAATTTGGAGTCTAAACAAAGATTGCCGCATGATGGATCGTGATAGGAGTTGAGCCCATTGAAGCTGGATGAAGATTCAATTGTTCTTTTTGTTAAATCCATTAGTGGTTGAAATTAAGGAGGAGATTGTTGGAATATTGTTTAGTAATTCCTCCCACTTGCGTAGTTTTATGCTTTTAGTTTTTTAGCTTTATTTGAGATGATTATGCATAAAAGTTGTTTTAGTTTTTTAGTTTTAGTTTTTTGCTTTATTTCTAATAATATAAGTTTTCCAAGTTCTAGATGTATCTGAGACCTCTATATAATGTGGTAGTTGTAATTCATTCTCCATCAATTAGTCTGATCCTTGATCAGTTGATCAAGAAGCTCATGTAATCTCTTGAATCAATAGAATAGTTTATTTGTGTTCCGATTTTATATTTCTTTCATGTAGGGACTCGGAAGTGTCAACCTCAAGTGGTTTTGATGAAATGGTCAAGTCTATGAGGAACGAGTAGAAAATGAGAAAAAATAAAAGATGTGTTTCTTCTAATCAAATTGCTAATAAAGAAATCTTCCATTCTCCTCCTAATCAGATAGCGAATATGGAATGGTTGAGTAAATGAGGAACATGAGTAGCAAATGAGGAAAAAATTAAAATATGTTCCTTCTAATCAAATAGCAGGAAATGTTCCATGCTGCTAATCAGATAGCGAATATGGACTCTAACAACAGGGACTATAATCATTATTGATTTCTCATATTCAAAATCTTGGTTATTATATAACAAAGAACTGTTTACCAACAAACATTTTCCGTTCTAGAGTAGGTTGAACATTTATTAATACTGTTTACAGTAAATATACTGTTCACAGTCAACTGAATATTTATACAAAAATACTTCAGAATAGCCCGAAGACTCGAGTCCAAATTAGGTATGGTAATATTCATAAACAAATAAACTTGCTTTGGTCATTTCTGTCTGGAAAGCAATTTCCCTGCATTGAAATCCATTGCAATCAACAGGTAATTTCATTAAGAAGTCTATATCTCCTCCTAACTCTTCTCTCACTGTAAATTAAACCAGATTTCTTCTGCTTCTTCAACTTTTTGTGCATCTGCCCATTAATGTCAGCACAACCTTTTATCAATTCTTTTTTCACTTTGTCATCGTGGGTAAGTTTCAAACATTCTTCAAACCCGACACAATTTCTCACTCTTTCAATAGGTTCCCTACTGATAGACTTAATATCAGACTCAGATTTCTCTTGAATAGTGTAGCACCAATCACACAGATCACACCTACTCTCTGCTGAAACATTCTCAAAATATGCTCTGCTGCAATACCTGAAGCAAAAAAGTGGGCCTATGATCAATTGATGGGGCTAAAATAAATGTATTTCATGAATTATATCAAAGAAAGCCTGCATTTTTTTTTCCAAATTAGAGTGCTCTACAACAAAATTTTCTCCTAAAAAAATATAAGAGAAGGTAAAATTTGAGCTTACTGGTGCTGAAAACGCCATTGACATTTCGTGCATTGGAAGAAATAGATTTGGAAGCCCACATCTCCACACATGCTGCACTCCATTACTTCTCCTTACTTTCGGAATACAATTGTCTAAGAATGTAAAACTGCCCAAAATATAAAGAATGTGAAAACCTTTGACCAGTGATCTTGTCAACCTCGTGCATTCCATGATGACTATTGAAAATTAACTTATAGGCAAAAGCTGAATCTCTCATTATACCAATCCAATCCCTATGGACAATGAACGTTTCTTGTTTTTTAACTGTTTTTGTTATTTTATATATTAGGTTTAACAACTGATATACAACTTAGACGATAAGTTCGTTATTTTACAATTATTGTTTTTTGGACGAGCCGCAAGTTTTGACTTCGAAAATATCGCCCATCCATTTTGGCATGGATTTGAACTTATTTGCACTATTATTTTAGGTCAGATAATTATTTTTTTAAGGATGGAATGATGTGCATTGGAGGTTGACTTATTTCCTAGATCTCAGGTGAATCTTTTTCTTATTGTGTTGATTTATCCGTCCATATCATACTCAATCGAATGGAATAATTGTGCCAGGCTAGGTTACAATTATGAGATAAATTTAAGACTAGTGATTGTATTTTGGTGTGCAATGAGTATGTCGAAGAGGTGAAGATTAATTAGAGAATTTTTTTGTCTAATTTTTACATAAAATTGTGTACGTACGTGAGGTTAATTGGTGGGCCATTAAGAAAATATTGTTATTTGTGGAACAAAAGTCTCAATTGAGAAGTGATAGCTTCAACTCAACTATGCATCCACTTACAAGGATGCAATCATAACTAAAACAAAACCTTTGAATCATAACTATGCATCCACTTACAAGGATCCATTACCAACAGGTTCATGTTATGTTTGCAAAAGGATGTGAGAGAGAGGGAGGAATAGAAAGAGAGAGAAATAGATGGGGGACGAGTGAGAGAGACGGTGGTAAAGAGATAGAGATAGAGATAGAAATAGAGATAGATATGAAGGTATAGATATGTATGAAGATGGAGAAAGAAAAGAGGAAGATAGAGATGAGAGAGATAGAGAGAGAAAAATGAGAGAGAAATAGATAGAAAAGGAAGAGAAAAATAAATAGAGGGAGAGAGAGGGAGAGATAGAAAGACAAATATAGAGATAACAATTAATATATAAAGAGGGGAAGAGATATAATGGTAGAGAGAGCTAGAGAGATAACTAGATAGAGATAGATGAACAAATGAAAGAAGAAATATGGAGAGATAGAGGTAGAGAGGAAAATATGTATAAATATAGAGGTATAAAAAGAGGGAGAGGGAGAGAGATGGATGGATAGATTGAGACATGTCTAGAGAAAGAAGGGGATAGAAGAAGATAGAGGTAGAGATGAAGATAGAGCAAGAGAGGAAGAGGGAAAAATAGATAGAGAGATAAAGAGAGGGGGAGGGAGAGCGTTACATCCCTCTTTCATAAGAATTCCCTTTTTTGGCTAATTGCATATGTAATTAGAGATATGATGATGAATAATTGTGAATTATTAAGAAAATCTATTTGATGAATTTATGAAATGAATGATGATAATGTGAATAATTAATATTTTGATATATAGAAACCTTTGTATGGTAAATATTATGTATAACTATCTTCATGTGTCTAAGTGGATGCAAGAAATTCTATCACTCTCAAAGAAGGAAGGGAGAGTATCATCAAGGATAGGGGTGCCGACATGGTAAGAGATCTAAGTTATCATCATTGCTAAGATCTTGGATAGGGTTTGACTGATTCCCTGGAATTGTTTTGGTTGAGTAAGTATTATGTCGTCATGCTGTTTAGTTCCTATCGACAAGTTAGTCTAGACAAGGTTGTCACCCTCATGTTAATCATCTTCAAGTGAGTTGGATTTATAATTTAAATAATATAAGTAATGAATCGGGTTTGGGAGTAACTTAATACTCAACCAATTTAATTATCATCGTTAATACCACACAGATATATATGTGTGTGTAAGACGGAAGTGTCGATGCAAGATTCAAAATTGAAATCTTGAGAGAGGTTGTTAAAATGGCTTTAAGCCGCAATTACCATATATACATTTTAATTGTCGAGCTCACTCTCGAACTAGGGGCGTTACAAGCCATGGTATCCGATACTTATGGTAATGAAGATGATTGATGTAAGGTCTCTTTTGGTTAGCAAGATTTAATGAATGCTGGAAGCGGTGGAACGAGATGTAACTATTTTTCTTCTTCAAGAGCTAAGGAGAAAATCGATTTGAAGTCCGAACACATAAAATTGTAGAATTTGGCGTGAAACCAAAGGGGTGATGGAAAAATGAAAGCACAAGAACGGAAAATAGTGTCTAACAGAAATGAATGACTGTCAATCTAATTACAGGCATGAGTCTTAACCTTCTTTGTTCTGTTGAGCTTCTATATGAAATGTTAATAAATGATTACTCATCAAACCTTTGAATTGAAAACAATTGCATCATCGAAACATAAGAAATCAGTCCAATAGACTGTTGTTTAGAGAAGCTTATAATTATCAATTTATTAAGATAATTCTTGTGCATATCAAAGTAAAACATTTAATCTTGAAAACAAACTGATTCAATAATCATAATATGAATCAGAGACGTATCCTCTGTTCACTAAGCATATTATAAGTTGTTATAGATTTTTAGATTTGTAATTTTCTGTGGGAATCAAACTATACCTTGATTTCAGCCTGAAATTAGAGTTTGGCATTCTTATACTTGTATACTTACTATTATTTTATGGCTGAGAACGGCATTCTCCATTCTTGACTGTCATGTGTCTAAGACCCATAGGGTCGATCTGTAATTTTGGGCTCAATGATATACTTTGATCTGTATAATAATGTTGAGAGACATTTACAATGACATATAAATATTCGTAAACAAAAAATTGATTTTGAATAAATTTGACATCTAAATGACAGATAAATGCATGCATGTTTCAGTTTCTCTATAATCATTGCCACTTGTCTCTAAGTATATGAAACCTAAGTCACCAAGTTCAAATTCGAATTCGAAGTTCGACAACTTTGAAATTTGAATGAAGTTCGATGAGGGAAAAATTCGAAATGTATAAAATTTGAATTAAGTTCGTCATATGTAATTTTTAAATTGTTTTAATAAATATATGTAATATATCTATAAAAGTGCCTAAATAGTTTAACATTGATAAATAGATTTGAAATCGTTACAAAAAGATGACATATTTATAAAATATAAACCATAGGAAACATATGCTAGGGCATGAATGGTAGGCAAAAATTGCAGGGGAACTTCTCCTGCAGGCTGCGACTATCATGGGTCCGCGACTACTTCTCCTGCAGGCCGCAACTCACGACAGACTGAAGATGTGTTTAAAAAATTGTAACAGAAGAAGGCCAAAAATATTAATATATATATATATATTTTTTTTGAAGTTCGGTGAATTTCAACGATTTTTTTTTTTTTTTTGAAGTTCAGCGAATTTCGAACTTCAAGGATGAAATTTGGTCGAACCTGATGACTTAGTATGAAACTGTTACACCTTTAATAAGAGTGAAACTATTACAATTATGTGATATCTTTCAACATTATTTTACATATATTTTTTTTAAAATATAGATATACTAATCAAATAACTCTATTAAAAACTAAAAGATAGAAAGACCGAAACCATTTGTAATTACTAAGCCATAATCGGTTATCGAGGCAATGAAAATAATGAGTATGACTCATACATCCAATGCTAGTCACTGGGATGCAAGAAGAATAAGTATTCTGGGAAAGCTCCTTAATGTGAGAGAACACATGCATGTATGCATGTACATGCTAGGGTTGCACGTGCATGTACACATGCAATGTGTTGTGAAACATTGCTCGTTTATATAATTAATTTTGAAAATGGTTAATATGAATCTTGAAGAGAGTAGACATCTTTGGAACAGTCCTTACATGCCTTGGATCATTCAATTAAATTCTGTCATGAATTTTGAAACACTTGTCACTTATAAGGGCAACAATCTGTACTAATTTTGTAATTTCCAATGTATAATCAATGTACCCAGTGGTAGCTTGAAGCTAAGCGAGATACATAATAGTAGATAATAAGTTAAGAAGCATGCATGCAGAGATAACTAATCTTGTGGATCCAACGTGAATTTCACTCACTAAACAGAGATAAGACGTGTAAACTCTGTTACCCAAGGCACAAAATGTGTTGAATCAATCTTATGACTCTAATGTAATAGTGGCCTACGACCCTCATATCGATTTCAACTCGAACTATGATTCTTTGTAATACTCCACTAATGTCGAATCTTTGTTGAAGTTGAGGACGGCACATGTGTAGTCAAATATACTTAATGTTGAGCCTTATAGGATCAATCTTTGAATAGAAGTAACAGAGCAACCTCTGTTTGTTTTGTTTAACCAATGCCTTGTTATTAAGGGACGATAGACCACAATATAAGAACTTAATGTATCTCAGTCAATCAACAAGTCTAGAATACTGATAAGAAGAACTGAATCAACAGATTTAAGATCAACAAGGAAATCATGGGAATGTAATGATTATGTATTAAAATCAAAAGGAAAGAAGATACAAGCACACATGTGATGTGCAAGTTATATGGAAGATATAGAAAGGTACTCTTGTATCATGACTAAAGCAATACTTTCTTATATTAGAAATAATGTGGAAAGTTAATAAGTATTAAATGAGGGTAGTAACTCTCAAGCAAACCCTTGCAGTTAATATGATTGCGTTGAAATTGAAAGTGAAAGTTGATTAAAATGTTTTTTTTTTGTGTATAGAATAATTAACAGAATGTAGACAGCATGTCAAAGAGGTTATGTTCACATAGTCAAGTCAATCAGAACTTGAGTAAAAATGAACAAGTCAAGTAGGGTGGTGAACTTGATTGTGTGTTAAACATGGTTGCAATTATATAAAACCTTGGCCAAGGTGACATAGTGTCTACATGCGTCTGTTAACTCACGTGAATCAAATACACTTCCTAGTCAAAGGTCATACTAGTTAGGAGGTACCTATAGTGTGTGACCAACTATAGTTGTGTAGATTCTAACCACCAAGCTCAGATGGCAATTAGACCTAGTCATGTGTTTGCACCTTCATGAAGAGTAGGGCCACTTTGATAACAAAGGTGTGCGGGGGACAGCCAAGTCTATGGTTGGAGTTAGAGCACCCTAATAATGCTCTCGCTCTCATAGAATATGTTGAGACTTGTATTAGATTCCAAGTTGAAAAGTGAACATCAGTAAACTCTAAACTTCTTTCTTATTTACTACATTTTAATTTATGCTAGGAAGAAGGTTCGAATAATATTTTTTAATGTAAATCATTAGATGGATTTATGATTGCATTTTAGTTCTTGATTCAAAACAACGTTTTGAAAGTTTCAAAAAAAATTGGATTTATATAAATGATATTAATTTCTTTTATAGGCATTAAAAATATTTTTCTTTTGTTTTTAGATTATAAAATGGTTAGTGTTACCCTCCATGTCGATTTTTCATTTCCTCTAGAAGTTTAAGGTCTTTTTATTTATAACCTCCTTCTAATTGGAAATCACGCCTATCGCTATGTTAATTCCCGTCACTTAGCTGGTCATCTACTTTCCTTCTGAACCAAATTAGTGAGTACATTAATTCTTGAACAGCCCGATCTTGTTGCATTGTAATCTCTAAACTCTCCACTTTTCAGTTGCATTGAACAACTAAATTTCAGTTGTTTGTTAGTTTTCCCTTTTTGATGAAAGTTAGTTCGTTAGTTATCAGTTTCCTTTTTAGCTGAAATTAAATGTTATCACCTAACCCTTTCCTTGTATGACCTATCTAAGTTAGCAATCATGTGAAAGTGATTTCCCTTATCGGTCAGTAAGTCATAGGTTCCTTGAACCTTTGTACCTCTTTTATTAAGCAGTTCAATAGTTCAATAATCCACTGACTCCCTAACTCAATGCAGCTTCTATTTCTCAAGGTGCAATCTTTTCAAGATGTCAGTAGGTAGAGTACATTAATAATTGTTAGTTGGTGTGGGACACGTCTATTCTGGTTCCAAAACAACAGTACAGATTGACTAACACACGTGTTAGTTGCACGTTTTACACCATCGATTTTGCAATTAGCGGCTGCGATTGACTAATCTATCGCTAACACGTTGTACAAAAGGTCCATTTTGGAGCTAGAATAGACGCAGTCATTGGTGTGGAGCATGAAAATGTGTTGGCATGATTTTTGAGGGACAATGATCATACCCTAGTTGCCAAAATTAAATGAGATTAATGCATTAATTCTTTTTAAAAGGGCCATCATCTTTTTTGAAATCCATTTCGTCCCAAGTCTTCAACAATGGAGATTCAAACCTTTGATATGAAAGGGAGAACACAAAGGAGATGAAAATGAGGTTAGACCTAAATTCTTCTCTCTACTATATCTTAATTTAAAGGTGATAATTCTTTAAGAGGTGTCTGGTGTGGAAATTTCAGTATTTCTCTCAAGAGTCTATGTAGTGAATTCTCTTTGCGCATTTTACAACCTCACCTAGTGACCACTAGAATTATGGAGATTTTGGTTACTTATTTATTGTGCTTGAAGTTTAAATCTAAGTTTCTCTAATGCCACCCATAATAGAAGAGGGCTTAGATAGTATAAAGTATATGGATATTGGTGATGTAAGCCTTTGGGACATCCTGAGAAGAATGTAGCAGGAGACTATTTCTCCCATTGGTAAGAAAATAATTGAAAATGGACTCATAGGCACTTGAAGTTTTCAACCTACTATTCCATGCCTAGAATTGGTTGTTATCACCCGAATTCACAAGAAAATCAAGTTTTTGATAGCTATGTTATTGCAAGAATTCACCCTAAAATTATTTCATAAGTATTGAAGATACCTATCAAGGACCACTTCATGGACGTGTCTAGACAATCTAGGTGGAGTTATTTTAGTGATAGAAGAGATTGGTGTTTGAATCGTATTGCCAAGAGCTAGTTGAAAAAGGAGAAAAAGCGAAAATCAAGACTCCCTACCTACCTTAAGAAGGGCAAGTTAAAAAGATGAAATCGCTAATGCAATTACCTTGTTGCATCATGTTGTGGGAAGCCCCGAGTCTGGTGAGTTTAGTTCCTAGATGTGCCAATTCATATTGATTATTTGTGGTGATAAACTATATATAGATTGGGCTAAACTGAAGGATGGTCACTTACATGAGCAATTGGCCAATTACAAACAAATGTCCTCCTTCTATATGCATTATCCATTGCTATATATTCTTGCCAGTCAAGAGGTTGTCTAGCTTGGTTTAAGGACCCAAGGGCCCCTCATGGCAGATATACCTATGTTCGAAAATCACCACAGTTGTAGAAAGAAGAGGGAATGAAATATTTACTATCTATTAATGATTCTTACTTATGGATAATGATCAAGAGGTCACCTAAAAGGAGAATTTCTCTAGAAGCTACAACCCTAGTGACACAATTTACCTACTTTTTCATTTAATTTGAGTAATTTTATTATTTGGGAATAGGGGGTAATGAAAATGCCTTATTGAAATTACCAAGGTAAGTCTCCAACTATTTTGTTCTCCTATAAGTCTACCACCAAATGGTGAGGGTGAATGTAGAATATTCAAAAAGTAAGAAGAAAGAATATTCTTTTCATGTTTACCATTTTATTTCTCATGCAAAAGTAATGAAGTTGTCAAAAGTGTAGAAAGAATTTTGGCAAAGTATAGCTTCTAGTCTTTGTCACTAAGGCCACATTTTGATTGTAAGAAATTTGTCAAGATGAATTTCTATGGAGGAAGCCTATATGAACATCAAACCCAATTGGAGGGCTATTGGAAAGATTGTGTATGAGAGGGAAGACCAAAGGATAAAATAGATTAGTTTAGCACTAGACAAATTTAGCCCGACATTCAATTTTCCATTGTCAACTCCAGAGGGCTATGTAGATGATGGCATTGATATGGTCAATAAATCATATAAGGATGTTTACCTGAAATCTCTTTCTAAATCCCAAGGGCCTCACGAAGAAGTTATAAATTTCAAGGTTAGAACATCAATTTCTTTGAGAGGTCAAGTAAATGGGTTGAGAAGAAAGCTAAGGAATATGCTAGTTCCTCCACAAAAAAAGGGAAATCCAAGTAGAGAACAAAGGACCTCACAAAGCCCTAACACCTCAAAGGCCCCAATTGGTACAAACTCTTCTTCATGAAGAGTTAACTCATAGTTCAAAGTAGATGGAGAATAACGTAAAGGTAATAAGAAAATTTGAAAAGTTGTATGTGAAGAAGATACATCAGTACCACCAAAAGGAAAAACTTATAAAAAGACAAGTCTTCCTATGCCACCATCAATAGAAAAAATGTCAAATCTTGTTTCCACTACCCTAGATACTGATTCTTTTTTTTATAATATTTTTAATTCTCTATTTGATACTTATAATTTTTTTATGTTAAATGAATTGGCACCATAGGTTTCCATTCCTTTGCCATTCAATAATGCAATTGCTCATTTCAATGTACATTCCTCTACGATTGCCTCTCCTCCTTGGTTAAAGAAGGTAGTAGAGAAGAAGAAGAAAAGTTACACCCCATGATAGACATTGAGGTTGAAACGGTATCCAAGCTCTTGCAAGACACACCCAAGCCAAAAAAGGAGAAAAGAAAGTCAAGAATGATTGTTGACTCTGCTACAAGAAATCAAATTCTAGAGATTACAGACCCCATAGGAAATAAATGAGCATGAAGTCAAAAAATTTAATTTTAATTTGAGTAGAATTGACTTGGGCCCTTCAATTGTAGAGGGTGATATCTATCATGCTAGTTTTTTTTGTGAGAAAGTTGTCAAAAGGAATCAAGGTTGGAGAACATAG
This sequence comes from Cryptomeria japonica, assembly GCF_030272615.1. Classification (NCBI taxonomy): domain Eukaryota; kingdom Viridiplantae; phylum Streptophyta; class Pinopsida; order Cupressales; family Cupressaceae; genus Cryptomeria; species Cryptomeria japonica. The sequence goes on from NC_081415.1 coordinate 174,575,729, forward strand.
GAACGTAAAGCTTCAAAAAAAGATAAGTGTTTGGTTTCTTTCATTCAATCTATCTTGCAAATGAATTATTAACCAATTGATAAAGCTCCTAGTATCCCAATAGAAGGTATAGACTTCGATAAGCTTAAAAAAATTAAAAGATGCCAATTTGTCACTAAGGTAGTTGATGAATGGGTAGAAAGGCTTAAACTTGATGGGATGTTGTATATTTAAGAATCCATGACAATTTATACCCAAATGTCAAGGAAGATGAAGACCCTTAACAAAAATTTATAAAGCCTTAAGAAAGAAATGAGCAATTTGACATTGATCTTCCAAGTACATGAAATTACCAAAATTCCTTCAATTGCTCTAGTTAATAAAAAAAATCATTAATGATCCAAAAGAAAATGAATCTATGGTTTGGATGGAAATGCTCAAATGGAAACTTTTCATTCTTGGGGAATTTGATACAAAGATAATATCAATCCTACAACAATACCACTATGATTTAAAAGGTATGAGAATTAACTTCAAAATTATAGGGGCAAACATTCTTGAATAAAATGAAGGAAGACTACTAAAAAGTGTTGATGTAATAAGGAGCTTTAGAACAATGCTTAAAGAAGAACTATTTTCAGCGAATAAAGTAAATGAAACCTTCTTGGAAAAGTTGGGAAGTATGGTAGTTTATCTCCATACTTTTAAAACAAATATTGATGATGCATGTAAAATATTGGTGGAAGAAGATTGAAAGATTAGAAAAGAAAAACTAAGATTAATAGAACCAATGGCCCAAGTGCCAAGATGTTAACACCAGTTGTCTCTTGGTATCTAACTTATAGAGTGAGGCTATGAGCACAAGCAACAAAGGAGGCATGAGAAAATTAAGAAATGAAAGAGGCACGATAGGAAGAACTAGGGATAGGAGAAGATGAGGTAGTCCTCCATGATTATTTTATTTTCATATGCTATGGTTGTTTTCATTTTATGTTTTAAAGATAAAACTATAGGCTATGGAGGGCCATTTATTTTATTTTAATTAATTTTTAATTGCTCTTTAAGAGGTTGTTATTTTTAAAATACAATTATCTAGGACTTGATTATATATTCTAAATAGATATTTATGAAGGGGACCTTTTGGATGCTTTTGATATGAATGCTTAATAGATATTAATGGAAGTGATCCTCATGGTTTGTTTTGAAATAGTAAAATTTGTGTTATGGTGGATGAATGGTTCATTTTTCTTATGTTGAATGCACAACTATTTGGGTACCTTACTGTTATCTATTGAGTGGTTAGAATTAGACTCATTCATATTATTGTTAATGATTTTTCTTTGAATTAAATCACAATGGTATTCATTTTAAATATTGCAGAATTTTATTGTTGTGACATAGAATCTCTGTATTTTATTTAGTTATAAAATATGATAAAGCCTTACCTTTTTAAATCATTCTTGTTAAAATATACACCTTTCATTTTCTTTTTGGTTAAAATTCCACATGGATTTCATTCATTGTATATTATTAGAAGGTAGTTGTCTTTTAAAATATTCAGAGAGTTGGTATAGAATATCATTAAATCTTACTCAACTTGTAGTTTCATTTGTCATTTGTGTGGGCATAAGAATATAGAGTTAGGTGACAAATCTGATAACTAACAAATTTTGGTGACTCTTTTGGGGAAAAATATAAACTCATTTGAATTGTTTCTTTGATAGTCTAATTTCTCATGATGAATCAGAATGGTGTTACTGCATAAAAATACTTTTCCAATTCTTCAATTGAACCTAGGCTAGCAAGACGAGCAAGAAGATATTGTTTCATAGTTGAATATATTGGATGGGACATATAGGAAACGCAATGAGGATTATAGGAAAGATAATCAGGCATTGGAAGAAGAAGAATAACTAGCCCAAAATCCTAGGTTGGTCATAGAAAGAGTAAGGAGACATCCCATTGCAACTATACTAGGGAACCCTATCCTTAGAAGAAACTAAATACCACAACAAAATCACAAACAACCACCTAGAAACTAACCTATTAATCAATAAAATCATCTTTCCAAATGATTAGTTAGAGGCTGGCAACTCCCTTTTGTTCCTTCGTCTTGAATATAGCTTCTGAAAGGTATACTAGAGGTGATAAAAAAGAGAATATTCTTAATCCAAACATTGACATGTTGCAATCTGTAAATTTTTTTATATTTCATCCTACTCAAAGAGTTAAATCCTTATGTAGGCCATCCTCTCTGCCTCATAAACTAGTCCCTCCCAATTCATCTTGTCAACTTTTGTTTCTTGTTGGGAGTACCTTATCCTTACAAGCTAGTTTTCCCACTTTCAACATAGTAAATAGGGCTCAACCAGTCCCATGGAGAGGTACCATTGGACCCCTCACTTTAGGAGTGGTATTATATGATTTTCCCAAGGGGTTAGAAAAAGCGATACCCAAGTTCAGAGGAGATGGAAAGGTTATGCTAGAAGAACATATCAACACCTTTGCATCTTGTTTTATATTGGGTTCCTAGAATGAGGATGGTGTTCTCATATTGTTTATTGAGTCTTTAAATAATGATGCAGTGGAATGGTTCAACCATTTTCCTAATTCCTCTAATCAATAATAGGGTTACCATAAGAACCAAATTTGAGAGAGGATTTAAAACTACAGAGAATGAACGTGCACTTTGATAGCCCAATTATCTTCAATGAAGAAATAGGTGCATGAGTCTATGTCATAATTTATTGTAAAATTCAATAAAGTAGTCATTATAATTCCCAACTATATGATGTATGGATACCCTCTCTTGAAATGAACTTCTTCATCAATACCCTCCCTTCTAATGTTAGGTTCACTCTTAAAAGAGAACAAGCAAATTATTTGGTAGTAGCTCAACATTTGGCGATTTCAATAGAAGATAATTTAATAACTATTGGGAAGTAGAAGAAGGAGTTACAGATGGGAAAGTTTGAAGTGACCAGCTCTACTGGCCTTATGATCCAAAGACTAGACAATGACATAATTACCCTAAAGAGGTAGATTCCTAAAGACCCTAACCAATCCTTGTATCAAGACATGTCAAGAAAGGATCATGGCTAACCAATCTTTCATTAATCAGCCCTTCTTGAAGATTAACCATTGAAGGACCTCCCTCAACAGATAAGGGAAACAATATGGTGTGTAGTTTTCATCTAATCATGGACCATGATGGCTCATCTTGTCCTGAAATGATAAAATTCGTGCAAATAGTCTCAACAAATGAACAAGAAGGTGAATATTGGGTTGAAGAAGAACCCTCCCGATTTGTTGATGGTAATGTTCATTTCTTCAAATATGAGTCTGACTCTCAAAGAGGACAGGATAGATATACCCAAATGTATAGTTCCCTTTGTGTGACATTCACTTGGGGACAATACACACAAAGAAAGATAAAGAAACCAAATCTTAGAACAATAATACTTCATCTAGACCTAAGTTTATCTTATCAAGGAATAGTAATTCCAACCATAAAAATATAGAAACAAATGTTATCAAAACCACTTCTAACAAGGTACCTTCCAATTCTTTTTCTAATAATTCCTCTTCTTCTTTCAATATTGTTGAGTCTTGTAAAACCACTAAAATTGAAATATCTCAAACTAAATACCTTAGACTCAATACTTCTAAGTTGGATAGGCTTGTTAGATTTGTCAAACAAGAATTCTCATCTTCCCCTTTAAATGCTCAAGTGTCTAATGAAGCTAGACTAATATTATTGAAAAGGAAAATTATTTAAATTCTCATTCAAAATCTCCTAATCTCAAAGATCCCTCTGAGAAATCAAAACCTTTCTTTGTGTCCTATACATAACTGGGTATAGATTGAGTAATTGTGTAATAGACTTAGGAGCTTCTAATAATGTTATGCCTGTTGATGTAGCTAAATCCCTTATTTTGATAATTACATCTTCTCATGCAAAATATTATTATATGGATTCTACCCAAGTACCTATCTTAGGTCAAATTAAGGATGCACAAGTTACTCTAACCTTGTACTTGAAAAAGAGGTTGAAACTCACAATCTTGGTAGTTGATATTCCTGCAAGCCATAGGATGTTGTTGCGTAGAAGTTTCTACAAATATCTAGAGGGGGGGATTTCAAATGGACTAGTTGTATGCTACCATACCTATATATGGAAATAGGGTCTAACTGAAACATGATTACATGGCAAAAAATCATAGTGTTGAAATCTAGAAATCCAAGATTTGAGACATTGTATGAGAGATTGGTCCTAGTACTTATATGTTCACATTTACTAATGAAGAAATCTCTAATGTAGTCAACCCTCCTTGTCTAATGAATTATGGACTCTATAATTCAATGGTAGTTGTTCCTATTCTAGGTTGGGTGATGGTGTAGTCTTGATTTCTTCAAATGACTACATTTGCCCTATAGCCTATAAATTAGAGTTTATAAATACTAACAATAATGCAAAATTTGAAGCTTTTCTTTTGGGTTTAATAGTTGCAAAAGAAAAGGGAATCGAGCAGTTAAGGGTTGAACTCATAGCTAAACAAGTGAGGAACATATTGTGTGATGAAAATATGGGTGCAAAACACAAATGATTAAAAGATAACCTAAAAGTAGAACAACCACAAATAAATCAAACACCTCAAGATCAGGATGCTAAAAAGGAATAAATGAAGCTAAAATATCAAATAGAAAATTAAAAGAGCAAACCCCATTCAAATTCCTTGATTTGATTGTCCCACGATTTGATGTGTTCTCAGTGACATCTCAGATGCTCAATTATGCTCCATGATATGCGATGTGAAAATGAGATTGATGATTATACAAATGGATGTATGAAAATGAGTGATGATTACAACATTATGATGATATGATTATGTCAAAGTGGATGAAGTGCTTAGAAAAAGGAGGGCTTAGATAGAAAATGGAATGGAGATGAAGGGCCTTAAAAATAAGACACTTGTCCTCAAAGAGGACAAGCTGTTCAACAAGAAACGACAAGTGTCCCCAAGGGGAACACGTCTTGGGAAAGAATGTCATGTGTCCCTAAGGACACGTCCATTTGGGCAATAACCATCAAAAAATGGGATATTTTTTTATAATTAGAAAATATGGAATGTGCACACATGTTAGTGGAGGGAAGGATAGGATAAGGTTGGTTGGGAGGATAGGATTGGTTATAACCCATGGGTTAGGATAAGGGTTTGGTTAGAAGGTGGTCTGGGTTAGGAGAAATGTGGGTGAATTAATTAATTTAAAATTAATTAATATATGGGAGGAAAAGGACAAGGTGAATTAAATAAAATAAAATGACATTTTATTTAATAGAAGAACGGTTTGGGATTAATTAATTAATAGATTAATCAATTAATGGGACATGGATTTAGTAATTAAATTAATTTATCCATCGGGGATGGCTTGTCACATATAATTAAATAATAAGAATTGTTTAATTAATACAAGCGACTAAGAGATTTAAATTTGATTAAATTAATTAGTCAAATTTAAGTGTCTTTATTTTGCCCCTCTTTCCAATGGTGATAAAATAGTGAATGTGAAGAAAATAAGACACATGTGACTCAGAGAAAAAGGAGCAATGCAAAAATGCCCTAAATTGGACTAACGACAGATGGAGGACGAGCAAAGGGCTGCCCCTAAATAGGGTGCATGGGAGATAGGGACCAAGTGATGTCTCAAATGAAAACATGCCCCAGTAGATAGGAGGGAAGGGAATCAAAAAAAGAAAGAAAGAGGCAAAAATGGAGATCGTAAAAAGAAGATATGCTAAAAAGGGTCACGGAGGGCTCAGGATGATCAAAATGAGCAGGTTGGACATATTATATTGCCAAAAATAGTGATATTAGGGCTCATTTGCACACATTGCTATTGAGATTTGTGAGCTCTCGTGAGAGAATTTTATTTTTTTTATTTCCTTTGAGAGCTTACAATGTGTATGGATGAGATGGTTGAGCAAGCGCGGCTGAGGCACCAACTAGACATGGTGAGGAGTGTTAGGTGACATCGGGCGTCGAATTGTGAGGTAAGCTTTGAAAAACTTCTCTTGTTATTTCATTTTTGCTCATCTTTTTAGCCTTTATGGGGGGAAACGTGTTCTCACTGGATCATGTCCAATGGGTTTTCTCTTGGGTCTCATGGGAGTGGGTTCTTACAACTGCAAGATTACAAAGTCAAATTGGGAGGAATAGGGACCATGGGTTTGTGTTCTCGCTTGAGCGGGTTCGCATTCCCATATGAGAGAGGGATGCATAGTAGAAACTCCACGAGAGAGTGATCCCACAATAGCAGGATTGTGAAAGGACAGGTGGAAACATGTTCCCGCTAAAGGAACTCTAGTGGGTTCGCAAACCCACTGGGAAAAGAAGAAAAAGAAAGTTGAAGGAAACAACAATGGGATTGAGAGCAGAGGGAGACTAAGGGATTTTCCAAAAGGTGAATAGGATAGGCTACAATAAATAGGGAATCCAAACAAGCTGATAAACTACTATGTGTTTTGCAGTGGAGCATGGAGATGCTGGTGAGTCGAGAGAGGTGGTCATTTGTATTGAGACTAGGAGTTGAGTTGAGCACTGTAGAGTGGGTACAGATCGATGCTATCGGGCTAGGATACATGGTGTGGATGCCCCACATGAGATCGCACATGGTGATGGTAACAGCACTGATTGAGAAATGGAGGAGCAAGACAACCATGTTCCATGTGTCGATGAGAGAGATCATCATCATTCCATAGGATGTGTTATCACAAGCAGTTATCTTTAGAGAAGGCATTGGCTCATGTAGCACCATACAAGAGGATATATTTTTACATCTGCACTCTTGTCAGTGGCTACATGCTACCAAATCAAGGGGGAAGATCTATCATACTAGGGATTATATAGGTTGTAATTGATGGAATGGACGATGGGAGACCAATGGCATGGGGGACATGACCAGTGCTAGTGGAGCTACATCGAGAGCTCTGTGACATTGTATATCATCTAGGGTGTAGCTTTGGCTACATGACACTGCTATAGGTGTGGGAATGGGAGCATATCACTGTCACACGTCTAGTGGGTCGGCAAGATAGGGATCTCGCATAGCCAGTAGTCTAAAACTAGGGAGGAGCTTTGAACTATGAGGCAATGGATGATGTAGATCACTAGAGACTCATCTTTGATAGGTTGAGGGTCAACACCATCACATGGAGGCCATATATGGCCATAGTAGCATGGCCAAAGGGTCCCAAACATATCCCATATATGATCACAATAGGCTACATCATTGGGAGATGGGAGTATGTCATTAATAGATATAGGCCAGATAGGGTGCAAAGATAGTTTGGTCGGGTACAGGAGGCACCACACAAATTCCAAAAAGTCACCTGAGAGAGAGTGGTCAACTGTAGGCCATCACTACGGGATAGGGTTGGCTTGATCGACGAGTGGACCCGATTGGCACCAACACCATGGGAACCACGCGGTGGACTAGAAGACATAGGGACCACAATAGCATATTAGACATGGTGGACAGAGCAGAGGTTCAGGCTAGTAGGTAGAGAAGGATTAGCAACCATCAGTGTTAGGAGGGTGCAGATTAGGACCAGTGGAGGCAAAGTTGGGCAGTACCAGCCAGCTAGACGACCAACAAAGAGAGTCATAGAGGTAGTGGTACGGACTAGGACTAGATTAATGATTAGGACGTAGGGACATGGAGGGGAAGATGGAGGAGAGATATGAGTCACAGGGATTGGAAGAGAGGGATGTGAGGGAGGGGCGAAAGAAGAGGCCATAGAGGTGGATCCACCCACATAGGGACCCACACAGGTACAAGAGGAGGGACAGAGCTAGGACAGGACATCCGTGTGACCAATACGACCTCAAGAGAATAGGAGGGAGGAGAGGGGAGAGCTATCGACAACACCACCCGATCCAACAGCATGGATCAATGCTCTCAAGGAGGCAATCGGGAGGGTAGATCAAATATTACAAATAGTGACTGCGGAGAGGGACAGCCTATGGTAGGAGCAAGATGCATCAGAGAAGGCTAGGGCACAGCTGCAGGTGGACATGGATAGGATCCTCTAGGAGACGGATGAAACATTAGCTTCTAGGGATACAGTCGAGCATGCTTGATGATGAGAAGAGGAGAATGTGGCTTGATACTAAAGAGAGAGGAATGAGGCCCGATGATAGGTAGGATCAAGAGGGGGAGGAGGGGATATACTGGTAGGGATGGTGAAGCGATAGATGACATAGATAGAGGCTCTATCTCATCAAGAAGGATGGTACAAAGAACAGTGTGAGAGACCCATGCTGGTGGATCACTGGGAGGTATACATACCACCACCTATGGATAGGGAAACCAACTCCTCACACAATATATAGGGGGGACAAGGAGATCCAACCAAATCATTTGTGGATCTTGCGACTAGAGGAACCACATAGATGGGAGCACAAGTTCCACATCAGGATCCACACAAGGATCATGATGACAAGATTAGGGACAAGGACCTACCTAGCCATCCTAGAGCATTTTGTGACAACTTGATGTCGAGGACCATGCATATGATTCATTTTGTTGTACCGTATACAAGATTCAAAGATAGTCATTATTGTATTGATTCTTAACACTGCATGCATTTTTTTATGAGCATGTAAGGTGATCACCATTCATGGATTCATTATATGTACAAGATGTACATATGTATATACTTGTACATATACTTTTGACATACATTTAGAAGGTGATGATATATAAGAAAGGTACTTCATTGTTATCCATATATATGGTACTTTTATGGGTTTATGTTGCATGCATGAGTAATGATTTATGGATGCACACAATTATGAGATACTAACACGCTTGTGAAGCAGGATGTGATGTATGCATGGATGATTGGTTTCCTATATCATGTGATCCTATATATGATGAACTGATGGATTTGTGATGCAAGATCGGATGACATGTATTATGATATGAGTTTATGTGATATGTGATGCATTGGTTGATGTGCTAACCAAATTGTGGTGCAAGATCTGATGCTATGAGATGCATGTGTTATGAGATGATATCTATGTGGATGTATATGATGGCATTGTTATCCTACATGTCATTCCAATGTAATGTATATAAAATGTATATGTTAGGATTATGTAGGATGTGATTCTTATAAAAATATGTATGTATGGTTTATGTTCTAACCCATATGTTATATAGGATGTGATGTATGATGCTCCAGGGAGACAAGGAAATGATGGTGATACGTAAAAAAGGACTAAAGAACGTGCTCACATTCCCAAGAGGATCAAAGGAGGACTAAGAAAATGCAATGCAACAAAAATGCAGATATCATGGAGCACGAGCACCCGCGAAAAAATAGGATGCCATGTAGTGAGCACTTATTTTGATTTACCATTGTATGTGAATCATTAGGGTATAAGGAACCAAGCTAGGATTTCACAACCAATCCAAGGACTGACATGCATATAAACAGATATGTAAGTTTGATCCAACACCACAAAGAGTCATAGAGAACACTGTAGGCAATGGTGCAAGAACAACCACAAGAAGAAGACATGCCCCAATTTAAGATGAGATAATCCAGACCTCATGATGGAACAACAAGGAACATATAAAAAAGACACACCAAGCAGAACCAAAAAACAAGAAGATCACATCCCAAGGTTTTTTAATACCAGCGCACCATGATATGAAGGATCGTGGGAATTGAGAGAAGACAAAACTCTAGGAGCACTAAAAAGATAAGAAAAGGTAAAAAAAAATCAAAAGCCAACATAAGTGTCTGAATTATCTTTTGCCAAGGATGACAAATGAGTGAGGATTCATGATGTTGTCTGACTAGAGGAAGGATACATCCTACATAGACCAAGGATAGGATGAGAGATCGATGAGGTAGATTGATAAAAGGGGACTGATAGGATTACGATGACTAAGATGCTAAAGGATGATTGCTAAAGGGCGAACTAATGGGATATGATCTCAACAGACAAGATGGGCACAAGCCTATGTATAGTGACACCTATATACAAAGTCTTATACACAACTAGACACCACAACCAAAGAAAAAGAAACTGGAAGATACATGATACTATGCACAGAGGACCAAGCATAGAGGCTATTTACAAGTAGCTATGCACAAGTGTGGCACAAGGTGAATCAAATGGAGGCAAGTGATAGCTAAGGGTAAAGCAAGGGAAAAGTAGAGAGGAAAAATTTAATGGTTAGTATACAAATAACTCAATCAAACACAAATTAAAACCATTATACCTCTCTATTTACTGTCCTCCTTCGATTTAAGTCTTTGATGAAGCTAAAGATGTGCCCACCCTTGGCTTGATTGGATTGGCTCCTTGATGTTGGTTTGGGTTTCTCTCCAAATAAACAAAAAATAGCTAGATGATGGAATGATGGATGCAAAGTGGACAAAGGGAAAGGATTTCTAAGTGATTATGGATGCTTGATTTCCTATAATAAGGATGCTCTTGGATGGATTGCTAAAGTTATAGAGGCAGCATAAGACTACTTGAATTGGAGATGAGAAATATAGGGGAGGAGACCCCAATTTATATATTGGAAGGGAGGTAAATGGATGGTTGAGATTGAAGATGGATCAAGGGTGGAGATTAAAGGAGAGGAGGCACATGGATTGAGAGGACGTGAGAGGACAAGGTGTGGAGACCAAGAGAATTTCCATAAAGGAATTCCTTGTCACCATACTCCACAAGGTGCATGGGGAAGATATCCTCAAGTATCTTGGGAGAATAAAATGAATTAAAAATTCCTTGGAGATGGGACAAGGGAATTAAAAATTCCTAAATAAGGACTTGTACAGGGAAAGGAAATGGAAAAAGGAGTTAAAAATTCCTTGGGAAGGTGAGAGACATGGGAGAGTGTGAGATTTTGAAATCCTTGAAATGACCCAATTAGGTGAAATTAATTTTGGAAGGTGAGGAGGGGACAAGGGGACTTAGCCATTTATGTCTTTTGGTTGACTTGGTGGCTAATCATGGGGATTACCAACAGGCAAATTATTAGAAAGGGTTATTAGGTGGGTTAATGAAAGATTAGAAGACAAGTGAGATTTGTAAGAGGATTTGACAAGAGGAGAGAGAATGAGTGGAGGAATTAAAAGTTAGGAAATAATGCCAAGTGAGCCTTCTAGAAGAATTAATTAGCTCAATGAAGAAGGGGGAGTGATTTGTAGGAATCACATAATTTAGTTAACTAATTTGAATTGATTAACTAAAGGGGATTTAGAACAAATAACTATTTGGGGAATTTTGGAAGAATAAGGGATAATTAATTTATTAAATAAATCAATTATCTGGATTATAATGATAGGATTAATTAAATTAAATTAAATTAATATTGAGAAGCATAAAAGAGAGAACATAATTAAATTAATTAATTATGTAGTAAGGCTAAATTAATTAAATATTTAATTTAATTAATTTTTGACGTATACATTTTGCCCCTCTTTACGCAACGACAAAATTGGGGATGGGTAAAAGATAGAAAAAGATGCCCCAACATGAAGACATGAGTGGTATATGCCCCCTCCAAAATTTAACCAGGAATTGGCAAAATTTTCAAGAAAATTCTCGAAACGAAGAAAATGACAGAAAAAGAGAGAAAAAGGAGAGATGATAAAAGAAAAATAGTGATGGGAGAAGAAAATAAGTGAATTGATAGGAGGAGGAAAAAATGGAGCTATGGGAGGCCCTATATAAGCCACATGGTTCCCAAGGAAGGATTATTGTCACATAAACCTTTCAAAGATGTGGAGAGCATACAGCCCTAGGAGAGATATGGAGTGCATCCCACTTCACGAGCACCACATAGAGAAGGTTCATTGATACCATAGACCAGAGCACTATGGCCCACAAGTAGGTACCTTGACCCCACTTTACGATTTAGTAGGTTAGGGTATTTAGTAGGCGTAATAAATAGGCCAAAAAGGTAGCAGGGCGGAGACGTTAATCACTATATCAACATCTCCATGGGGGTTCAACGTCTCCACAGGCGAGTAATGCCTACACAGGCATTGAAAAGGCTAAGGGTTGGGGTTCGACTCTAGCGCTAGTAGTTTAGCACAAGCGTAGGCGTTGATCTTGGTGAAAGGGGTCATAAGGGGATGGATATTGCGGATTAATGCTTCCTCGTGTGGTTCCACGCAAGTATCACGGTTTTGATGTCTACGTTGGAGGGGATCAATGTATCCTCCGAGGAGGCTAAGGGTGATAAAATTAGGAATGGGAAGGGGATAAAATCAGTGCAAGGGTGTGTATACATGCCCTTGGGATGGCATGGATAGACATAGGTTAGAGTAGGGTAGTATCAGGTAAGGTAGGATAGAATAGGTGGAATAGGATATAATATGAAGGTTAATTAAGTGAATTGGATGAATACAGGAGGATGAGGGACTACTCACATCACGAGAGCACTGGCCTTTGACCATGAGGCTATATAGATGGCTTAGAGAAAATAAGAGAGAGATGCTAAGTGCAGTAGGCCTAGTATTTGTTGGGAGATGGCCCAAGATTAGGGTTCATACCGCTATGATGACAACACTAGTGGAGCGGTGGGGTAGCAAGACATGTACTTTCCTCCTACCTACTAGAGATGCCACCATCATGTTGCTAGACATTTGGAGGATCTTGAAGAATGCGTGTTTGATGTATAGGCTCTAGAAGATGGGGAAAGTAGTGAGAAATTGCCAAATAAAGGCATTTCATTAAGAAAACAGAGGAATGTGTGGAAGTAATGTTTCATCTTGAACATAGTAGCAGATGTTGATATGACTAAACTGGGTAGTGTTCAGACTGTATTTTCTGATTTATATGCATGTGACTTCTCATTTGGTTTTTCTTTTTCATCTTTGTGGGTCCTGCAGTATAAGATTAATGCAAAATAAAAATATTATATATTGAATAACTATTTTTTCATGAATACTCATGAGCATAGAAAAATATACCTAGGCTGTAAGATGGGTATCCCACCTAGTTCGTATTTGGGTCTGCCCTTGTGTGTGTGACCTGCCCTGGACTCTTTCTAGTTTAGTTTGGTTGATAGATTTCAAAGGAAGTTGGCTAGTTGAAAAGGGGCTTTGCTAAGCCAAGCGGGTAAACTTCAATTAATTAAGGCTTCACTTCAGAATCTCCTTGTTTATGCTATGAGTCTATTTAAATTTTGGTCAAATTTGCTGATAGAATGGAAACTATTCAGAAGTGCTTCCTTTGGTCGGGTTCTGAATCCAAGAGTAAGCTTCATTTGGTCGCCTGGGATCAGGTTTGTTTGCCTAGAAATCGTGGAGGCCTAGATATAAGGCATCTAAGAGACTTTGAGAGAGATTTAATGGTGAAGTAGCTATGGAGATGTCTCAAAGAGAAAAATGAGTGCATTGATATTTTTAAGGAAAAATACCAAATTCATGGCTTCCAAAGAATGCTGGAAAATTATTCCCTCTCAACTTCTAATTCTGATTTGTGGGATAACTTCTTCAGATCCTCTTCCATTATTTCTAAGGGAAGTCAATGGGTTTTGGGAAATGGTAGAAATATAAGGTTCTGGGATGATTGGTGGACAGGAGAGGGACGTTTGTCTAATTTGGTGTGGGCTTCACAATTCAAAGAGAAATGCATTACTCTGGTTGGGTCTTGGGTTGCGGATTATATTAGTAATGGTGTCTTGGTGGACCTCAGAACCTTGGACGCTTCTTTGTCTCTGTTGTATTCTTGGCTAAACCTAATCATCGTTCCTTCTTGGGTGGAAGATGTGGTTATTTGGAATGGATCTTCTTTAGGGCAGTTTCTGGTGGCATATGCTTTTAGAATCATCACCAGGTCTTTTTCTCCGCCCCCCCTTTTGGTTTGAAATTTGGAATAATCTCTTAATTCCTAAAGTCAATATCTTCTTTTGGTTATTCATGCAAAAAGAGATTGATACCATTGATAATCTTTGTAAACGTGGGATCTCCATCACTAATAGATGCTTTTTATGTAAAGAGGAAGCCGAAAATGTTGATCACTTTCTGTTACATTTCTCCTTTGCTAGGGACATCAGGGCCTTCTTTTTCAATCTATGGAATTGCAATTGGGTCTCCCCTGATTCTATCTAGCAATTTTGGTTCCAATGGAAGTGCCCTTATGACAATCATGCTATTGGTATTCTATGGAACTTATCCCTGCCTCATATTGCTTGGCCTTTGTGGAAGGAAAGAAACAATAGGGTCTTCAGAGATTTGGAGTCCAATGCTCTTGTGGTGGAGATCAAAATAAGGAATGTTATTAGGAAAATTTTCTTAATTACTGTCCTAGTAGGAGAGATGATCCTCCTCTTGAGTCTAGCCAGGAGGATTCAGATATTGTCAAGCGGTGGCAGATAAGCTGGAATGTATCTTTCCCTGTTTATAAGATCAAACATACCAGAGAGAATGTTTTTTGGAATCCACCACTCTCGAGGTGGATCAAAATCAATATCGATGGGGTGACCAAAGGAAATCCTAGGCTGGCTGGTTGTGGAGAGTGGCAAGGAACCATTTGATTTTGCTAGTCTCTGCGGTGGCACTCCCTTTGGGCACCTAGACAAAAACTTTCTACGGAGGCCAGCGCTGCCTATTGGGCTACTCATGGCAAGCAAGGAGGGGTTCAAGTGGGTCTGGCTGGAGAGTGATTTGCTTAATATCATCAAATGTATTAAGGGATATACGGTGCCTAGCTGGACTATCTCAAACTTAATCAAAGATTATCTTGAAATGATAGCCAGCCTAGAGGATTTCAAGATTTTGCTTGTTTTTCGAGAAGGAAACAAACTGGCGGAGCATTTGGCCAACTTGGCAGTCGGTAACATGGCAGTTAACTGGTGGGGGGGAGAGGAAACTTTTCCGAAAACCTTGTGCAACCTGGCAAGAAATGATGCCAAGATATATGGCCTTTCCAATAAAATTTATGATGAAATATTATGATGGGATGGGAGCCGTTGGGGTGGTATTTTGAATTATTACCACTTTGAGAAGTAAAAGAATGTTTAGTTTGTATTGTTTATGGTTTTCTTTCCTCCTGGTTTTTCTGGAATCTCTGTTTTTCTCGAGCTTCAGAATGGGAGAAGAGAAGAGTAGGTTTGAACCCACAACATATGATAAATGACATAAGAACAAGGAGATGTGGGAGGAAATATCTGATGGCGGGATGGTTCCTTTTTTGGAAAGACTGCATGGTCATTCGACCATTATTATGGAAAGCTTTGTCAAAGGGTGGAATAAGGATGTGTTGATTGTCTTTGGTGCAGAGTTTCAAGTTGATGAAAATTTGGTCGCCATGATTATGGGCCTATATATTCAAGGTGGAAAATTCTATAGAGATAGGAAGTCAAATGAGGAGGCTATTTCTGCCTTCTATGATAAGGAGAAGGAAAGACTGAGGGTTATGAAGATGGTGGACGGTGACTATAACAGGAAAGAGTTAATTTCCCTCTAGACTGCTATGGCAGAATTTATCATGAGCTAGATCACCTTGGATGGTAGATATGCTAGTATTTTTTCTCATCATTTTACTATCTTAAACCATTTTAGGCATGGTAGATTGATTTCAATTCCCTTTTATCTGGTTTCATCGTTGGAGAATAGTTTAGTTAAACACTCTAAAAATAAGGATAACTATGTGATTCATGAAGGGCTTATCTTGTTGATTATGGAATATCCCTAGGCCATGAAGTGAAACCCTCTCCCAAGGATAAAACCCACATTTCCTCTTCTAACCCTAATGTGTAGTTGGTTTCTGATAGTGGTATGGCAATGGACTGACGGGATATCAAAGATATGGAGGACCCTGATTATAAACCAAAAATTGAAGGGGAGTTCATGGTGACCCCCAAAACTCACAGTAGCAGGAAAACCAATCCCCCAAGGTGGGCAGCTAGTAAGTTTAAATCCAATAGTAGGAAAATGCAGGACCTAGAGCCTCCCACCAATAAGAAATCAAAATTGACCAAATCTAGTGGGTCCAAAGCCTTAGACCACAAGATTAAGTTATACATCCCTATCAAGGTGGATGATGAGAAATAGGGGAGTGCGATTAAGGAAAATAAACGTGAGATAAAGCAGGAGAGGGTGATGGGGAATTTTCTATTGAAGGCTACCAAAAGTCAGGAGCAATGTTGGAAGTGGGTGGAGAAGGAGATTGGATCCCTAAAAGATGGGATTAAAGGAATTGTTGACACCTTCATGGAATACCCTAGGCCCAAGAAGTCTGAGATGATCATGAGTATGATCCAAAAAAATTTGTAGGATGTGGAAACCATGAAGGTTAACCATGAGCGTAGAATTGAGAAGCTGGAAGAGGATGTGAGTGAGATCAAGGAAAACATGAACAATCTAATAGAAATTAGTAGGCAAGCGATGAACAACAATGTTGATGGGTTGGAAAAGATTAATTCCATGATGACTAATTATAGAACTAGGACCATCACCAGTGACCCTCCCATGGGTGAAAAGAAGAAAAAGATTTCTTCGAAGGCTGGACAAAGTGCCACTACTGGGAAGATTAGTTCGGGTTCGTGTACTAGAACTAGGAGCCAGAGCCAGGACAACCGTACCTCCAGATTCATCATGGAGGACTTGAAGAATATTAATAGGATTATTATTCAGAAAAACACTAAATTGATGCACTCTCTTAGTTGAGTGCATGGTCCTATTTTTAGGTTCATCTGTTTGTTTGTTGTTGTCGATCTGTGTGGGGCTCGTCCCCTATAAAGCTTAGTTTTTTGTCTGGTTGGCTTCTAGCCTTGATTTGTAAAACTTTGGGTTTGAGGTCCCTATAAAACCTATTTATCTTTATCAAAAACTGTTTTATGTTATAAATTTAAATTAATTTAGATGATTATATTTACATACGTAATATTATTAATAAAAAATTAAATACATATATTTTTAAAATGTATATATTGTATAAAGGAAGTAGCCATCAAATCATAAATGATAAATGTAATTAACATATTAAAATTTAATTAACTAATCATTTATATTTGGAGATAGCTCTCTCTCTACATAAATAATCAAATCTATTATTTAAACTAGTAACATTATAATGTAATCTTAAGAAATATTGAATTATAGTGTAGATTGTCTCAAGAATAATTGTGATGGAAAACAAGATTCCAGGAAAGGAGATTATGAATTTTGATGTCCTGGGCTAAACGAAATTGTTAAAAACAAAGATACCTTATATCAATTGATTTGACCCAATAAAGAAGATTTTGAATGTTGGGCTAGTTAGGTTATCTTTTTACATCAAATATCTTTGTTGTGGTTGCATGGGATATTGGTCCTATTTTTATTCTTTGATAGATTCTATTAAAGGTGAATCATAGAATCTTTTAGTTTCACTAACATCTCCTTGAATAAATTTAAATGAATATTTTGATGTTGCATAGGATATTGGTCTTATTTTTATTCTTTGATAGATTTTATTAAAGCTGAATCATAGAATCTTTTAGATTCACTAACATCTCCTTGAATAAATTTGAATGAATATTTTGATGTTCTCAAGAAATAATGATCTCATAATATTCTTTGAGGGGACATATCTTCTCTCAAATATCTCTTTTCAAAGTCTTTTGAAACTTTAGTTTCTTTATAGCTCTAAATCTAGGTCATCTAAGAAGGTGAATAGATGTGGTACAAATAGTGTTCTTTTCAATTTTAGTTTTATCAAAATTAATATTGATAGGTTTTTTCATGGTAACTTAGGTATAATTATAAAAGATCATGATAAATATGGTATAGACCTTTTTGTTTTCTCTCATGCTATGGGAATCGGTACAAATCATTTGGTGAATCTCAAGCTCTTATGATCGATCTTGAGAAATTTTATGGAATGATTTTAAATTTCATTTGTGAATTAGATTCTTTGATATTGGTTTTTCTTCTAAAAAAATAGGACTCTCTTGACTCCTCTGAGGATTGCTTCTTTAATGTAATAAATACTGCATCTCTTTTCAAATTTTAAGGATATCTCATTTTCTCATATTCCTATGGAATATACTATTTTAGCAAATTCTCTTGCCAAATATGCTTAAAAGGACATTTTTTTATAGTCTCTAAGTTAAGCTTGCTACATTTTATAAATTCCAGAAGATTTTGTAATTGATTTGTAATGATTAGATTATAAAATAATAATATTTTTAATTACTATAGTAATGGTTATTTTTGTTACTCTATACTAAATGGATTACAAGTTAGTGAAAAACCTTAGCTTTAAATTCATCTTCTTTAATCCTGACTTCTTCCATTTCAAAGTTTAAATTTGTGAAATTGGTGTATTTATATTATTTTAATAAATATACTTTTACCATTTTAAATAAACTTAAATGAGTGTCATCCAATGAGATTATCCCATATATTAATAATAATATTAAAAAGTGAATTTACCTAACATAAACTTAAGAGGAAGTAAATAAACTATATTTTGCCAAGTAAACCATAGTAACAAACTGATCTACTCATGAAGATAGGAAAACAAGGAGAAAGCAACCCTATGTGGACATTGTGGAGGTGACATGCAATGGCCACATAAACCTCTATGGAACATATAAACCTAAAAGACTTTGAATGTCAATCTACAAAACAAACAAAAAATAAAGTTACCAAATTTGTGCCAATGATAACTGAATTATGGATTTGTGTAGTATAAATCTACCACCCAATGATTTCCTCTAAGATAAAATATAATGAATGCAAGCCTCACTACAAAAATATTTCATGCACTCCTATTCTTCCATTCACCAATGTGGAAGCACAAAATTCTTTTCCATGATAGACTAATTTGTTATTAATTATATTCAATAAATTACTCAAAAAGCCATTACAAGTTATTTGGTAAGAATATAATGAATGCAAGCCTCACTTAAAAAAAATGTCTTGCACACTTCTTCTTGTCTTCACGAACATGAAAACACAAAATTTTCCTCCCTATTAGACTAAAGCATTGCTAATAATATTCAATAATTCACTCAGAGACCAAATCATAAGAAATAACAATCCCACCAACATCCCAAGTCCCAACTTCACTATCAGAATCCTTTAGAACACTATTATGTTTCCTTGATTATAATGGAACAATCATGACTAAATGCATTAACCAATTTTTTTACTTCTCCATTTTCCTAAATAATATCCATAAGATTGGATACTTTAGAAAACTATTATGTTTCCTTGATTATAATGGAACAATCACGACTAAATGCATTAACCAATTTTTTTAATTCTCCATTTTCTTAAATATTATCCATAAGATTGGATATTGAATTTATTAATCTTTTTCATATATATTTCAATTTCCTAGGATTCACATTTGTGTGAGGTTAAGATAACTCTCATATTTCTAACCTAGACCATGATAGAGGAGAATTACATGATAAAGGTGGCCCAAGTAAGACAAAAATACACATTCAAAATCGAAAACCATAGATTAGAATTTCAATTTTAATAATGATGTATAAAGCATGAATAAATTGCTTCAACATATGTTAAAATTTTGAGAAAATTATCCAAATTTCATAATTCAAATATTATTTTGCACATGACATCCAAGAATGAGAAATTAAAAACAAATAATAAGAAAAATTAAAAATTATTCAATTTATGTTTTCCACACAACCCTAGTACTTCTCTTCATGCCAAACTATCATGAGCAAACATATGCTTCAAAGAAAGAGATATGAGGCAAAAAAACCCATGTGTTATAAATTTGGTGATAAAATGAAACAAATTTTTGATGAAAATTTGTTTGGATGATTAATTTTTTCATAATAATGCGATTTATTATTGATTCATCATTCCTTCAAGAATAATAGTTTTTATATGAACCTAATCGTTCATTACAAAAATGGTTCACCAAAATTAGAATACTTAAATGAATTAAAGAATTATTCTTGGGACCACCATAAAGGACACTAAATATAGAAAATCTATCAAACCAATCACCAAATGTACTATAGCTACAAGAAATAGTATCAAGACAATATGGAGACTATAGAATTATTCTTCTTTACACTAAGTAATTGTTAGCATTTGGCATTATAATAGACAATGGAAGATTGTTGGCATTTCAATAAGGATATTGAGAAGGTTGTTGATGATTATGGATATAACTAATTAAGGATGTTTACTGTCTTGATATTATTATTTTGTCATTGATGTTAAGAAATTGATTTTCTAATTCAGTATGATGTTGCCATATCTTGAGAAGTATGATTTGAAGAGTATAAAGATGTCGGTAAAAGAAACAGAAAGATTATGATGAATAAGGGGATGAATAAGGTATTCAATGGGCAACTATTACCGAGTCAGACAATGATGAGATCATGATGTTTAGATTGTTTTAACATCATACATATGTTGTAAATTGTAAGGTTAATACTATACTATGTTACCAAGCTAAGGAACCTAGTCTGTAAACCCTAAGGTTATCGCTATCGGTTAATGAAGGCAGAATGTCTACCGAGTGAAGTTTAGTATTCACCGAGTAATTACCGAGTTGTAACCGAGCTGTAACAGAATGCATTAAATGTTTACATGTGTTATTTAATGAAGGAAGCTGATGAGCTAGAACTGATTAAATGATTGGTATGCCGTAAATAAAGTTTGTTAATGAATCTATGGCAAAGGAAAATCAGCAGGAAGATCTACAGCTCAGATTGAACCACAATACCCTAGCACAAGTTCCAAGAAATATATGCAAGTTCCAAGGCGAGGTAAAACATTTTTTAGATCGAAGGATACATTGAACTTGGACAAGATTGAATATCTGATGGTTATGATTGATCATGGGAAATGTGATCAAGGAGATTAAGCGGTTAGCTAATTGTTTATAAATAGGGAACTGTTGATAAACAATGCATGCGGGCAAATGTATGCACATGGATGCTACATAGTGATTACCGAGCACAGAAGCTTGAAGACCTGTTTGAATAACAGAGTATAGAAGCCCAGCAAATGGACAAGATTAGTTCTATGTATAGATTGTATTGAGCAAATAAGAATCTGCTTTAGCATTTTAGATGTGAAGTTGCAGATAGATTTTTATTATTGTTATTTTGTGAAAGTGACAGAAAATCTCTTAACCGAGTGGACTTAACAGTCTTATTTGTAAAACCCTCTAGCAAGGTGACATTCTGATTGAGTGTTTGAAATCCTTTAATGAGGTCACTTCTAACAAGGTGAAGATCCTAACAGATCTGAGGGAAATCCCTTAACCGGGTCACATCTAGCAATGTGTTTGTAATCTTTAACAAGATTTTCTTTTAACCAAGCATACTCTAGAAGAGTATATTTCTTAGTGGGTCCAAAATCCCACAGTGGTTTTTCCCTATTTGGGTTTCCACATTAAATATGGTGTTATGAGGTTTATGATGTTTATATGCTTTTGAGTTTGCATGTTTAGCAGTTTTGATTATATTACTGAAGTATATGTTACCGAGGTTGAATCTAATGTTTTTATGGAAGATTAAGTTTGTATGATTCACCCCCCCCACCTCTCATCTTGTTGGCTATTGGATCTGTACTTATATTAAGTATCAGAACTATCAGTAACAACTCTTTTAAAAAAAAAAATATGGTGGAGAGTATTTCAAATTCCCACAAACACCCATGAAATAGGTAAGGGTAAAGGGGGCAAATACCTTTTCCCCATAAATATTTATTAAAGCATTAAATTGATTTTACAATTTTTTTTAAATTCCAAAAAGATATGCAATATGATAGGGTACAAATTATAGTATATGTAAAGTATATATATTTAATATTTTAAACATTATACAAAAAAATGAATTTTCTTTCATTCTATGATTTTATGCTAACTATAATGCATACACAATACAAATAGTATATCTAAATTTATAGAGCTCTCCAAAAAATCTAATTACAAATTCTTTGATGTTGGGAATAAGATGTTGTACACCATGAATAGTGTTTATGATGTATTACTTATTCTTATATGTGTGTTGCACCTAAGGAAAACTAGATGGATATGTGTCACTAGGAGATAACATTCTTATAGATACTTTATGTGTTGTGTTATAACATCGAGATTTATGTTTAATGTGGGTGTCACGTTTTGATTAGATAAAACTAGGAGAGGCCCAAACCATTACATAATAGCCAACTAGGAAGACGAGCAAGAGGAAATCACAAGTAGAGAGACAACCAAATCCCCAAAAAAGAGAAGACTCTTTTATGAAAGCAATTATTTTGATCAGAGCAACAAATCAGTAGGAACAAGGTTCCCAAACCCAAAACATCACATTCTCAAAACTAACAGGTTTAGGAACCCCAAATCATTAACTAATAAAAAACCCTTGCATTGTAAATAAAGAAACCAAGGAAATAGAGTATTAAAAGTAGGTTTTGAAAGGCTTCCTATAACCTTTTGTTTGAAGGACTACCTTTAATAAAGACTATCTTTGATAAGGAAGGAGACCACAAAGAACACAAAAACAACCGGTTTTGGAAGGTATCCAATAATAGTAGAAACATTTAATGATTCTAAACAAACACTAAATGGACTATTTGAATAATGGACCTAAACAAGAAATCTCATAGGGTTTTGAAAGGTGTCCCTAAACCTTTACTGGTAGAAATATCTGCATACAAGGCATCTTGGACCACATCAATAGGTTCATTGTCTATAGTATCAATAGTCATGGTGAGATAGTCAACACCAACAATGGTTTCATCAACCTCTAAATCTTTAATAGCCATTTAAACCCACAAAGTTCATCCATTGACACAAAAGGCACAAGCAATTGAGAATAAGAATAAAAAAGGGACGATATGAGCCCCAACTCAAAACATTCAGTCTCCACCAAAATAGAGGAGTGAGAAGAAGAAAGGGTAGAGTACTAATAGTCCCATGCCAAGAATGAGAAGCCCAAGAATGACAACTAATCCAGAAATTGCCCATGGGATAGCCAAGTAGCATGCATCTACAACAACCATAGAGGCAAAGGGGGTCTAACCCACCACCTAGAAACCCCTAAATCTACAAGTTCCACAACCCTAGAACCATGGGCTAAAAAAAATAGATCACCCTCAACAATGAATGCAACTTGCATGGAAATTGCATCTGATCACACATTAGATAGGGAAGAACACAAGATGGGTCAACAAATAAGGTATAAGCTCTCACAAGATAACTCCACAAACAAGGCAAAAGCCCTCACAGTGAAAAATCATCTAGCCACAATAGAGACAATACCTAGGAAATCACTCTAGCACAAAATAGGGGCAACCAAAAGAAAGACCATGAACCCTGGAAGTAGGACACTTAGATTTTTCCAACCCCTAAGGGAATTGAGGAAGAAAGCACATCACCTCACTTGAGATCCCAAGAACAAGTAGGGAAACATCTAGAACATTGTGCAACCAAATGTACCTAAAAAGCAAAAAAAATCTCACCTAAAGGGGCATAAGAAATGATAGAGTGGCCAAGAATCAGCTCTTTACCATCTACCTCTACTTCCCCATCCTTAACAACATTATCTACCTCTCTAGAAACCCTCACACCTCCTCTTCATCCTTCGCTCATGTTCTCTATTATTATTGTGATATGAGTGCATGTAATGTGGATGTCACATTGAGATATTATATTGTATTCATTTAATATTGGGAAAAGTAATTTAGTAAAGTGAAAATTTAGTACCCATTATTAAAAGTGGGGTTAATGGTTTGTGATCCCATGCTATTAGTCACATGGTTTTATCTAGTACCACTTGGTGGTTTTATGGGAGCTTGTATCTATAAGAGAAACCACAAGAGTAGTTGTTTAAGGTTAGCCAAATTAGCATTTGTGAAGTTTTAAGCATGGCATAAGTTGTCTAGTTGCATGCTTGTTCAAATGGATTTTTTGTAGAGGGCTTGTGATTCAAAGATGTTCATGGCATATTGCAATGTTGCATTGTCAAATAACACAAGGTAGATGGATGATTTTGAGATTGGATTTTTTCCTCTTAAGGGATTTCCAATTGTATTATTTGTGTTATCTTTGATGTTTATGTTGTCTATTCTTTTGCATATGGATTTCGAGTACTTATTTACAAAGATTTATCTTATGGTTTATGTTGAAATTTTCATTGTATGGCTATAAGTTTCCTTTCATTTGAATCCTATTGAGTTATTTTTTATTATATAGATTTGGATATACTAGACTCAACTATGAGATCAAATATAGCTTATTATAAACCATATAAAATAGTTGGGTATAATCTCTCCAAAAAAGAGAAGGCTCCTGTAAATTAAAAGCTTTGATACCATGTTGAAGTTTCCAAAAGAATGCATATCTCATATACAATCTACAACACTAAAAAAATTCAACATAAAAGATAAGCAATGAAAAATGCTATATGTCAATAATAATACAATGCATACAAAATGAGTAATGTACAAGAGAACCATTTAAATATAGGTAAATGTGAGGCATGTGACAACATAAAATTACGACACTTGTGATAACTATATGACTTGAGACACAAAAAGTGATTGTCCTAGTAAGATTAAGTAAGTGTGAAAATGATCTAAAAGAGAGCCAATTAAGGAGTATACCTTGTTCACACCAAAAAGAAAATTCCTCAACCCTTCATAATCTTAGACCACCAATTAAGATAATTCTTTATATTAGGGGATAACCATATTAAGCCATGATTATTAATTATCTAGAATTGTTCTTAAACACAGAAACCTAAATTCTTCACTCAAGGTGTTTTGGTTTGCAAGCTTATAGGTAATGATAAAATTGTTGAAGAATTGGCCTTTAGAGCAAGAATTGATCAATTGAAATATTAAGACAATAAAGAAATACAAATTATTGAAGGGAATAATCACACTCATTATCTAGTCTAAACAAGAGTAAGATCTTAAGAAATTAAAGCTAATCTTATTTAATAGAATACATTATACAATTAATAATTATAAATATAAAATTAAGATCAGCTTATTTAAAGAAAACAAATTCTTTAACACTATATTTACTAACAATACCAAAAAAAACAAATTTGCTTTAATTTCTTACTAATACCTTATTTAAAAAAATATTATAATTGAAACTAAAATTAAAACTTAACCTAGATAAACTTTTATGAACATTCTATTAAATTTTGTTGTAACTCCTCCAATCCTGCCATTTTGTTCAGTTCATGCTATAATCTCCCTGTTGTTCCAGCTGTTCCTAATATATCTGATGTACATTTATTTTCTGATTCTGAATCCAATAAAAAAAATAACATTCATTCAAATTTCCTTTCATTTTAGCTTTGATTTAAGAAAATCTCAAATTAAAAAAAAATAAACCCCAGTTTATAATGCGTCTCTTTAATATTCTTTTCAACGTAGCCCACAATCCCATTCAATACGACGATGGTATCCAAGTCCCATCCTCCACATAACACACGTATTCAAAGTAAACAACAGAAGTCGCGTTGCCCAAAACATACGCGTATTCAAGTGTTTCCAGATCATGATAGAAAAATCAAAATCAAATTGGAAATTTCTAGTTTTTTTGGGAAATTTAGATCTATGTTCTGTTGATATTTTCAGACTTGGGGAATAGAAAGAAATTGGCGATAAACTTTAGACCATTGAGGCTGTTAGGTTGCCTCCTTTTTCTTAAATCTGGAAAATACTCTCGTCTGTTTTCTACTGTAGAAGATTTTGATTTTCACTGAAAATCTGTCCTTATCATGTACCACTCAAAAGTTTCTGACTTTTGCTGTAATTGGTTCAATCTTTTAGTACAATTTTCTCTGGCTAATACCATTTACCGATAAAAAAAAAACATCCATATAAAATGGAGAAAATCTTTATTTTGTCTACAATTGTCAACACAGAAGGCACGAGCCATTACTTCCACGGATGCTTCATTCAAATATTCTACTTTCCCATCCCTCTCTATACGTCAAACAAGAATTATGCTCTCTTTAGGTGCAGAATTACAATATTGATTGAAGATGAAGAAAAACAACAATGGAGTGCAGTCTGTGTGGCGATGTGGGCTTTCAAGTCTATTTATTCCAATGCAAAAAATGTGTAATACGTATTCAGCATCAGTAAATTAACATTTACCCTCATTATTGCTTCCTTTTTAATCGATTTTAGATAGACAAGATTCAACAAGTACACATACTCATTTATTGTTTCCGTTTAAGCAGTGAATATAAATTTTGATCAAATGGGTTTGGCTCTTTTGGTCAGATATTACAGCAAAGCATATTATGAGAATGAATCAGTTGAAAGTATCAGTGAATTGTGTGACTGGTGTTTCAGTACTCAAGAAGAGGATACAGGCTCTGATGTTAAGCTTATGAGCAGGGATTCTGTTAAAAGAATCAAAAGTTGTTCTGGGTTTGAAGAGTGTACAAACATGACCCACAATAACATAGGCAAGAGAAATTTGAAAAAATCTTGTGCCGGTATTAACGGACAGATACCCAATGAGCTGAAGAAGCAGAAGAATCCTGAACTTACAAACAGTACTGAAAGAAGAGTTGGGAAGAAATATAAGCTTCTTGATGAAATTGTCTGTTGATTGCACTGGTCTACATTGTAGAGAAGCTAACTTCTGAAAAAGCTGAGCTTACCAAATAGACCATCTATTCAGTTTTGTATCTTGTCAGGTTAGCTGTTCATGAACATAGGAAATTTACTTTGGAATTACCTCTTGTGATGTTTGATAATAATACTGAGCGAATACTCAATTTACTCTGAACAGTATTTGTGATTTATAGTGGTTAGTCTCCATTGCTGATGTTTTCATATTTGCTTGATTTGAAAATTTTGTAAAGGTGAAAGCTTAAATATATGGTTCATGTTTTTTATTTTTAAGTTTTTGGAGTTTATGATGGAGTTTATGATGGAGTGCCATCTGAAAGATTGATATAAAACAAATCTTACATAGTTAAATTAGGAAATGATGTGTGCTTATTATTATAAATTGTGAGAAACTGATATCTCTAAATATAGTTTGAATTTTTTTAATTGATTCAGTTTTAGAAAATATTTTTAAATCTTTAGTTAGTAAAATTAAACAAAATCAAAATGGTTTGTAATATTTTTTTCACAATAGGTTTTTAGATGTTTGACAGAAGCTATTTAATTCTGGTCTAAAATTATTTGGTTCTGGCTTTGGAGCTTATAGAATACACCGACTCTATAGTGTATTTATAAGACTTATTTATAAATGCATTCTATCAACCCCTAGACAGTGCCAGATTACTCTAATAAATGCGCACAGAGTGAATAAGGTTGAAATTAGTCATGTATTTGTTGTTTGGCTTGTTTTAGGATGGCGTTGTAGATTAAAAAAGGAGCTCCAATGAAAGATACCCTACCAAGCAGCGTACAGTTTTAGTCAGATAATCAGGTGCCCTGCAGCCTGGACCAGGGCTATCTAGATTGTGCAATCTTTCAGTCAGTGAGATTGACCTGAAGGACTTCGGTTTGGGTGAAAATGGAGAGTTGGGTTTCATTGCTGAAAAGCCATAATTGCTTGCTACCATTGGTCTCAGCCCTTGTTTTCGAATACAACTTGATATATGTCAGTGCTTAATATTCATGATTCCATTGTTGAACCACCCGCTTCACAGCTCAAGAATGCGCTTAACGTGGATTTTTTATCTTCTAAACCTAACATAGATGAGTTTGGCTTGGCCTCAGAGGAACGGAAAGCTTCGAGCCAGTTTCAAATCTCAGCCTCGCCCGAGGGCTTCTTTCTGATTTTTTTCACCAGTATTGATGATTATGCTTCGACTATCTCTATTGGTCCATCGCTCCTTGGCGGAGCTGGTTTACTCCTTAGTTCCTTGGCGGAAGCTAACATTGGAATATTAGAAGATGGAGGTGCTACAGGGATATAGCTAACTACTGGGAAGACCGTGGCTGTGGATTTAATAACCAGATCTAGAAAGCAGTAGTTGTTTTCTAGAATTTGTGCAAATATGAAGATTAATAAAGTGCTTTGGTATTAAATCACTTTCAATTTCAAATTGAGAAAATGGGTTTAGCAAATTATTTATGTAAAAAAATTGGACAATCAGTTGTAAATTTTATTTTTAGTCTGTAAATACATATATTTTATTAATTTTTAATGCAAAATTACAGTCATCATTGTTTTTATCTATCAATCCATCATAAACCAAAATCAAAACTGTTTCATTAAGGATGTCCATTGCCATGTGTTCTGCAACCCGAAATCCAGCCTACATAGAGAATCAGTCTAAACCATATATCAAACTACTTAGCGTCTACTCAAAAAAATTGATTTTAAACAAAATTTACAAAATTCTATCATCTATCATTTTTTCCTCACTGTTTTATCGGTCCATTCACCCAATGGTCCTTCAAAGCCCTGTTTCTGGTGCATCCGTCGACTCCACCTTCCTTGTACCCGTTGCCCCACTCTCGTTCTTTTTCCTGCAGAAAATGCTTTAATGGATCCCACCCAATGTAACATTCAGTTATAAGCTATGTGATTGATAAAGCGGTGAATAATTTAGAAACTAGTTCTTTTCAAATATGTTGTATAATCAAGTACAATTCTAAGCAACGTCGCAAAAGTAGAGAATAATATGGAATTAAATATGTTGTATAATTTGGATGGATTAGCTGTAACAGCATAGAGGAGATTTAGAAATTGATCAATTAGATGAATTATCCATTAATAAAGAGCAAAAGAAAAATTATAAATTAAAAATTTTCAATGAGATAATCAAACATGTCGCTAAAAATGATGATGGTGAATAAGTAGAAACACCAATCCGTAATACATGCCCGGGCTTGAGATACAAATCAGTTATTCCAGAAAACCCTAAACTTTCTCTACTCCTTATTATGTAATTCTATTTGCTTAAGTTGAATGTATGATATCATAGAAAGGAAAAGAAAATGCTGAAATTCCAGATGACATGATCATAGCAATTCAGAGTTTTTCTTATTCAAGTTTACTCGCATCTTTTTACTTTATTCTGTAACTAAAATATAGGTACTTCTCATCTTAGTAGGCTTGAGATGTTCAATATGATGGAAATGAAACAGGGCAGAACTGGAACAGAGCAAAGAAAAAAAAATAGAGCATACGAATACAAAATGAAAGCCAACTTTTCATTCATCCTACTCAAACATTACATTGACAATCTGAGATTTAGTTTTCAAACATCATTATATTTATCTGCTGTTTTTTTGTTTGTGTTTTTTTACAGCATCTTGCAGCTCTTCTACTCATAAAATTCCAGACTAGAAACTTCTATCCCTGTTCATGGCTGCGCCTGTTGTTTCTTCAGCAATACGAGAGACTTCTAGACTCTTCTATCTATATATTTCCAACAAAGAGAGGGAAAAAAAATATTAAATTATATTTTAGTCAAACCAAATCTTGCTCAAATCGGCCTTCATTACTTGTCTTTAAAGCTAAGGGATATGCTTGCAAATTGGAGCTGACAGAAGTAACTAGCAAATGCATACGAAGGATGTGACTCGGGAGTAGTTTTCCCTTTAATCCCAACTACCCACTGCCATTCACAAGCTCCGTATAGTCAATTCAGTAATCTGAAGCCTCCGTATCAACACTAAGACTTCTAGGAGCTTCTATCTTATCAACTTAATTACACAAGATACTTTCCATTTTATGCGATCAATATGCAGATTTCTGGAAGTTTCTTCCAGCGACTTCCTGCCCATTCTAGAAAGATCAAGTCCTCAATATCAAAAGGCATTTTTGTAATCAGTAGATAGAACGAATGAAAAAATATGAATTTATGATTAAAAGACTTTATTTTGTTCAGATTTTCTTTGCTCTTTTTTTTCTCTCCTCCCCTGTTTCTAACAGTGGTATCAGAGCCCGTTCAATTGTGATAGCTGGGAGTTGAGGATGCCTAAGGATAGATCTTAGCTGTTTTAAGCAGCAGTAAAATCCAGGGAGGCCAAAGGTAGAAGAAGAGTGCAGGTCTGAAGATAAAGCCTCTAATTGCAGAAAGAGATTGGCAGCCATAGAAAGAGATCTAATCGCTACCACAGAAGGTGATTCAATGGAGTGCAAAAATGTTGAAGAAAAAGTAGAAATGCTGTAGAAAATAGAGAAAGTAGAAATGCCCATTGTAGAAAGGTAATTTGTGAGAAGAAAAAGAGAAGCCGCTGCCATAGAAGGCAAGTTACTGAAGTTGGCACTTGGAAGGAGAATCGATCAGATTTATGAAAAGCGGCTATTCAGTGGAAAGGAGGAGATTTTAGTCCTAAGGATTGTCTGCAGATTACAGATTATAGTGGAATCGCTTATTTGAGGATTGCAAGTCATGAAAAAGTGACCATTGCGTGTTGGTAAAAAATATTGTTCTTTGTGAAATTTGGGTGAAATGCTTTTGATTAAAATGATGAAAAATGCTAATAGGTAGAAGGCTAACAGATCGTGTCAGTTTTTTAAATGTTTAAAAAAAACATGATGTTACATATTTTTAAGAGATTACATGTGTCAAGAAGTTATTGAAAGTTATGATGTGAGTAGAGTAATGACCAAATCACTGAAGAAGTCAATGAAGCTGTAAAAGGGAGACAAAGAGGAGATGTAGTTGTTGTTGCGAGGCAATTTGCAATAGCAGAAACACGGTCAAGTGTCAAGGCAAAGTAAGTTTAAATTTTTATTTCAATGGGTAAAGTTGGAAAAGGGGTAAAAAAAGAAAAGGATAATCTAGAAGAAGAAGTTATGAATGTTAAAGATTGTAATTCTAAATTGATATCAAGTTTAAAAGAGTTTGCAAGAGAAAGATATGAATATGTATGTAAAATTGATGGTCTTGAAAAAGAATTAGAGAAAATTAAAAATAGGAATGAAGAATTAGAAGAAAAGTGAAAGTGCTTGATGAAGTTAAAAAGAAAAATGAGTTAAATGGAAATGAAGAAATCCAAATCAGAAATGATAGCAATCATAAAAGAGAGACAAGCTAAAAACTGTAAACTTTTGGATGAAAATTGTGAGCTTGAAAAAGAACTGAACAGAGTAAAAGAGGAAAATAAAGAGTTGGAAGAAAAATTAAAGTTGTTTGATGACTGAAAAAGAGAAGATGAAGAAATTAGAAGAAGAGAATAGTTTATACAAGAAAGAAATCTCAAAATTAAATGAAGAAAATGAATGTTTGAAGTCAAAGAAACTGGTGTGTGATGTTTCTCTTAGTACAGAGGATTTAAGTTTGTCATTTGATGAATGTAATTTTGCTGAAATAGTTGTTGGTAAAGAATATGAGGTTGAGGGGTAGAGTATGTCTGAAAATACAAATTGTGATACTGATAACAAAGGATGGTTTCAAAAGAATTTTGGTTTCAAAATCATGAAGAAAATGGGTTGTGAAGGTAAAGGATTAGGAAAACGTGAACACAGAATTAGAGAGCCTATTGAGCCTATAATGAGGCCAAAGTATGAGAGTCTTGGATATGTCATAGGAAAAGAAAATGATGCTACCAGTTCAAGCAAAATAGCCCAAGAAAGGCATTGTATTAGGTGTTCTCATTACAATAGAGAATGACACATTAAAGACAAGTGTTGGGATCTACATCCCTATAGAATTTGTGGTTTAAGAAATCATTGTGAAAAAATGTGTTGGAAGAAAGAATCAATACCAGGTTGTATAAAAATGGATTGTGAATGGACCTATGGACCTAGTTGGAAAAAGTTCATAAGTATGTTTAAAAGGTTGTACAAATGTTCATATGTGAAGACTAATAAAATTCATGATAGGTTTCGATGTACAACGGAAATAACAAGTGTTTTGAGTGAAAAGAAATCACTGTCTAGCAAGACAACTACAGATTGTATTATGTTTTCAAGACTTGAAAGCAAAGATTTGAGAGACTGTCACAACAGTTGGACAAAGCCAATACAAGGCATCATGATTGAGAAAAGATCAACAGATACAGAGATGGTTTGGAGCTATCAAGTAAGCAAAGGATTTGAAAGTCTGAATACTTAGTTATCAACAATAGAAATGAGACAAAAGAAGACAACAATCAAGAACAAAGGAATGAGAGAATGCAACAATATTTGTGGTAGTTGAGATTAAAGGGGAGTGTTAGAAAATAATCCCACCTACTCCTGAGTCACATCCTTTGTATGCATTTGCTAGCTACTTCTGTCAACTCCAATTTGCAGGCATATCCCTTAGCTTTAAAGACAAGTAATGAAGGATGATTTAAGCAAGATTTGGTTTCACTAAAATATAATTTAATATTTGTTTTTATCTCTCTTTGTTGGAAATATATAGAAGAGTCTAAAAGTCTCTTGTATTGTTGAAGAAACAATAGGTGCAACCATGAACAGGGATAGAAGTTTCTAGTCTGGAATTTTATGAGTAGAAGAGCTGCAAGATGTTGTAAAAAAAAAAAAAATGCAATATGATCTAAGGAAAAGAGAAATAGCAAACGAGACACAAGGATTATGGCAACTCATATTAGGGCATTACTAAAATTTGCATCCATTGCTACACATGAATCAAAGAAATGATTTGAGTTTTGTGGGTTTGAATTATTATAGATTAATAATATAGAAAAAAATATGAAACTTGATAATGATTCAATATAATCAAGTTAGGTTTATTAATCCCTACTTATTCTATAGACGGAAACTAATGTTTTCACACAATTAATCCATCCTTGAAAATTGTGTGGCAAGATTTTAACCTATGCTTTGTAATAGTTTCATTATATACATTGATTTTTGCCTGTGTTTTTCTATTTTCTCATTGGCAGGTGGTGTTTTTCCTAGTCGTATTTTTGTTTTTTAATTAACAAATTTGGGAAAAAATATCATGCAACGCATGGTTTGCATGATGGAAGACATGACATTTGTTAAAACAGTTCACGTGTCCTGTTTGTGCTTTCACATTTGGGAAGCCTATCTTTGCTAGCATATGTGAGTTGTTTATTTCTAGGTCATTTATGTACCTCTGCCATGTTTAGTCATAGGTTTAGCTCCGATAAACCGTATCCGTAGCCAGACAATGATAATGCTAATGCCCTAGAGGCCAAGTGTCCCTGGGTCAACGACGCACCACCTCTTGCAACTGCTCTTGATGACCATTATGTTCTTAATGCTTCTTGCAATCTAGGTCAATCTCTATCTGGCAAATAGTAACCTTACCACACTTTGTTTAAGTTCTAGCTCAAGAATCTACACTACTTATTGCGCTCCACAAGTGACGTTGTGTTTTAATTTTTTTCATTTTTGTTTCCATATGTTAGTGTTTTTAGGATCTAATGCTCTATACAATCATTTTGTCTGTATCATGAAAATGTTTTCATTTTTTTTTTTGGGTGGAATGCATTAGGTACCCTCTGCGGCAATGCTAAATGTGTCTGGCTAGAAGCCTCACACGTGGTTTGAGTTACGCCTGCCTTTCCATATGAATTGTTTAAGGAGCAATCTATAACTAGCATGTATGCTTTGTCGAAATTTACTCCACAAATAGGTTGGAATACTTATCAAAGGCTCAATTTTTTCAAGTCTGTTGCTAATATTTGGCAATACAGAATTCTTTTTGTTATTATGATAGCATTTAAATCTTTATACTTACAACCGGTGGGTTTAATTATAGCGTGCCAGCTTATTTATAAGCTTTAGTTTGTATTTTCTTTGGCCCAACTTTCTCCCAAAATGGCTATGAGTATAGTAGGAAAAGCTTCAATGCACATCAGTTATTTGTTCTCTTTACAGTTTCTATTTTTTTACCTACAATATAGTAAAAGTTATGAAATAACATTTCAACATTGTTAATGCAACTGAGGTAAGAATGTTTTCAAAAGATGGTAAACCTCTACAAGCTCCCCCCTCCTCGCATGAATATTTAAGAGCTTCGTTTTGTCAATAGCTTAGAGATTTACATCATCTATCAATATGTGCAGTAAATGAAATGTTTTAAATTGGATTTTATCAAATTGTTCAATTGTTTTGACGACTTGTAGGTGAAGCATGCATTCTTGTGTGAATTCCTAGATCTTGTGTATATAATCCAATCACGTTTAGAATTAGGCAATCATGAAAAATCAAATCTGCTAAACTTAAATAAAACATAAGACTATCAAAATTGATGTTGCTAATCTTTGAAGTTGGTATAGACAAGCTTTGAAGCTAGAAATGTTTGCATTATACTCATTGACATCACTTTAACTAGCTGCTACTCTGCTTTATTTGAGAATGTGCAATTTATTTGAGAAACATAGAACTAAGTCATTATATACAAATAAAAAGGAGGGAAATATGCCTATTCATGAGGACTTGTTGATCCAACTTCATGAAATCAATTTTGAAGCGAACATAGGCCACATCAATTGTAAAAGTGTCAATAGAATGAATCCAACACATTTTTCCCTTTTGATGCACACTTCTTCATGCATTTGACTCATTTTGTTGTTTGATTTTATAACTAGTAAATTTCCATCACTCACGGGATCAGGATGGTGATTGGCTGCAATTTCATTAGACAAATACCAAGTGCATTGGGGGACCTCTCTAATCTTATTTTTTTAAGATTATATGTAACTTTTCCATATGTGTCATTAGGAGATACTTTGCCAATCAAATTTAGGAATCATAGACAAAAATATGCAGGTTTACTGATAATATTCATTTTCGAAGAGCTTTGAATTCAAATAAGTTCACAGGTCCAATTACCGCAACTTTGGGTAAGTTGACCAATCTGGAATGGATTGATCTTGTAGATAATCAACTTACTAGGAGTCTTCCAATCTCCAATTCTACTCAATTTTTATTAGACAAACTTGCTAATGCACATCACTTGTAAGTAAGAATATACAATTTTTTTTTTGGTTTGCATTTTCATGCCATGGGAATGAAATATTAAATTATTTTTTTGTGGTTTTTTTAGCCATTTCAATCGAAACAATCTCTTACGCACCATTCCATCCAAACTCTTTAATGAGAATATGAATTTGTTTCATGTGTGAGTGAGAATGTGAATTTGTTTCATGTGTTAAGTAGTGTTTATTATCATCTACAAACTATTTGATAGTAATTAGTTTGAAGGAAAAATCCCATCTACTTTGGGACTCATAACCAGTTTGACTTTCGTGTGAGTATCAAAATTTTAACTTTCTTTTTTTTTGCTATGCCCTATTTATGGTTTTTATAATTGCTTCACATATTAGAAATTTATGGATGCCCGTTTAATTTGTGTTGTGCAAACAGGAGGCTTAATCAAGATAACATGTTCAATTTCCTCCAACATCAGCAACCTAGCAAGCCTTGAAGAACTATAATAAACTTTTCCTTCCTTTACCTCTTCATGGATTGTAATTGAATTTTGATGTAGGTTATGTGATTCAGAAGAGATTTTACCATATCTCTTAATTGTTTGTATTATAGTTTTTTTATATGTACATTTAACAATTTTTTACTCATTTTATAAAAAAATGTTTTGCTTTCATTATTATTTATAAACATAAGTAAATTAATTTTAAAAATAATAATTTATAATTACATAAAATTTTGCATTGATAATTTTATTATTTATGATGACTTGTTTCATTGTATTTCATTGATAATTTTTATATTTATGATCCTTGTCTTAATGTATTAATTGAAAAAACACTAAAATAGATGGTTTTGTGTTATTTGGGAATCCATCAAATATTAGACTAGTAATTTGCTTGGTTGTTTCAAAGTCGTGGACAATTGCAACATAGCTAGACAAAGTTTTGGTCTTATTCTCCTCATCACCTTGAATTGAAACTTGATAGAACCTCTATCAATCACTTATGAACCCAAAATTTGATGAAAATTATTATCTTTGATATTGCTTTCCAAAGCTTGGAAGGTGTTTTCTCACCTTATCAAATTAGTCAATAAATATGCTTACAGAGATTCATATTATTTAGAGCTTTTAGCTACATAATAATTGAATAAGCTCTTGACATCGTCTCATCCTTTGCTCCACCATTGCTACAAATACCCAATTCCCTAGCAATCCTTTGCTCCACCATTGCTACAAATACCTAATTCCCTGCAAATGGCAGGGACTCCAACTACATGCAACTCTTGTTTTAATTATAGTTCCAAGTATGTCCAATAGATATCTATTCTAGATTTATAATTGTTGTGATTATGAAATCAAAGCTAATCCACCATTTCAATAAAAACACTATACATGAGTGGAAAGTAATATATAGGCTACAAAATGATCAATTAATGGATGGAAGTGACATGTATATAATTATAGTTCCAAGTATGTCCAATAAATAGCTATTCTAGATTTATAATTGTTGCGATTATGAAATCAAAGATAATCAACCATTTCAATAAAAACACTATACATAGGTGGAAAGTAATATATAGGCTACAAAATGATCAATTAATGGATGGAAGTGACATGTATATAGATATGTTGAGAAAAAATTATATTAATAAAAAATACTATGGTCTAATCAATATCAAGGTAAAGAATACTCTAGTAAAGAAATATAATTCATTAATATCACAAAAGATAATATGCTTCTCATAGATGATGATAAACAATCAAATATCAATCATGTAAACATGGGTGCTAACAAAAGGCATCTGATAATTATGATACTTCAACATGAAATTCAAAAATATATTGTCATTATACATGATAATTAGAGGAATAAAAGAAATAAGAAATACATATCTAATAGCCACCATTCATCAAGCTCTTAAGGAAGCAAAAATGTCAAGTCACTCCCCAGTTCTATTAAATTCACCTTTTAGGGTTGCAATATTAAATATCAAACCATCAAAAAATTCATTCACAACTTTTAATTTCAAACACTATTTTTTCTTTCAATTAGAAAGGTGAATACTTACAATATTTTATCAAAATATTCACCAACAGATATTGATATGTGTTATGATCTTCACAAGATAAAACTTGTTACACAATATACTCTCAACTTATCAAACATTTCAAATTTCAAACATGATAGGAAAAAAATATATTCAAATTTCCTATTGCATATAGCATTGAAAAAAAATGTCAATATGTTAGAAAAAAGTCAAAATGATGAACTTGTTATCAAGGTATTGATTGCAATGGATGAAACAATCATGATAACTTCTGATATTTGGATAAATGCATATATTATAAATTTAAGTTTAGGTTACATTCAAAATATAATATACAAACCTAGGGTTATATTGTTAATGCCACAATAATATGTTATTATAGGGTTTGATAGTTAGGAATAGCATTATATGATAAAATTCCACTCATAATTTTAATTTCTCCAATAGAAAAGGGATGCACAATCCAAATACTTTTATTATTCAATTTGGTATTGACATTACATAAATAATAAGAATTGACTCTTTCAAAATCTAGAAGTGACATTGGGAAAGAAGAAATAATAGTGCTAACATTTTGATTATATCTAATATGAGATCATATAAAAGAATAAGAATATTTCCACCATTTACAAATAAATAGAACTCAAATATGGAAAAGTCAAAAAAAAATTCCTAAATACAAAGTTAAAGAAAAGAGACTAAATTTATTAATAAATAAATAAATAGATATTGGAAAATTAATTAATGGGATACATATAAAAGGCCACTTGGAGTGAGACCCTATTTAATAATTCATACTATATGGATTTAAAATAATATGTGACTCTTTATTTCTTAACTCCTCCATTATTACTCAAATGAAGATAATTTGTTCACATGTTTCAACTTATATATATTGATTTCTTTATTTATCTAATACTAGTGATCAATTATTTATTTTATAGATTATAGGTGTGGATTCTACTAGTGTACCTACTTCTGAAAAACATATGTAAAAGATCTTGATAGATATCCTTCTTCAGGTGTTTATTTTGCAATTAGAATCACATATATTTAAGTGGAATAAGTGCCGAGGGATCTCTCTTAACATATTTTACATAGATTTTTCTATATAGAATATGCTATTTTTATATATTTCCATTTGTATAGATATAGAAATTTAAAGTACATAGTTACATAATATATATCTATTCTAAAAATAAAAGTTTTAAAATAGAGAAAAAAAAAATTGAAATGAATTTATAGTTTGCACAATTTACACTCAGAAAAATATTATAATTTAATTTTTCAATTATATACATAAAAATAAATATTTTCATTCAATCTCAAAAAATAATAGAAATAGTGCTAAATAGAAACTCCATAAGATTCTTAAAGGTCATTTTTTAATCTATTGTGGCTTAAATATACAATATTTGTTTTTCTTGAGTCATTTCTAGTCTTAGCTTTTGTTGGCCCATGGTTTATAAATGATATGAAATACTTTAGGTGGGATTCTATGTTAAAGTGCCTTTTATGCTTCATGTCTAACATAAAAAAAATCTAAAATTGATTATGTTTGTCATTTTTCTTTTGAAGGGTTTCTAAGACATTTCAAGTGGTGAGAATATTCTTATGGCCTCATTGATACTTTACATGAATTCTCTACCCCCTTGTTTATTTGAAGACAAATGTCTAAGTTCTTGTCTATTGACACTTTTTTTTTTTTTTTTTTTAATTATATGTTCTAAACCAACAACATTTTCTTAAACTTTTTGACTCTACAAATTGGGTTTCTACCCTTCTTATTCGATTACAGATTCATTCAATTTGTCCATGTCAATGATTTGCAAAGGTTTTTTTAACCTATAATAGTTACTTAAAAAATAATTCCTAACCTTGTTGGAGCTCAACATGAATTTTTCAACTTATCTTTGTGAGTGTGACAAAGATTTTTATGAGGCATTGACATTTTGAGTAAATTATGAAACATGTGTCAAGAATTAACAAGTTTTTTGTAACATCCTTAGAGCTTTATGTTAATTCTTTAACTTCATAAGTGATTTGTAGAATGGCTTTTATCTAATGTCCATCAATGTTTTGCATTGGCTCTAGAACTAGTTATAGGTGTCAAGTAGGTTGCCATAACCTTGTCATATCTCAATGTTCTCTTTGTAGGGACCCATAAAGTTAAAATAAGAAACTACATAAAATTCACATAATTTAATATAAACTGAAATGACCTTAGATCTAGGGCCATCTCTTTCTCTAGTTTCTTCTGCTCCTATCCACCCTACTATCGATTTACTTGCAAGAGCTATTTTCCCATCCAAATATTCTTCTTATGATAAAATGAGTGTTGTTGGGTTTGTTGTCTCTAACTTGTGAGTATTCTCCCTCCAAACCTAGTGATCTTCTGGGTGAGACTTCTTCTATCGGTTATGTGTAAGCTTCCTTCCCCACTCCAAAAAGTACTAATTGTGAAGATGATGCTTCCTAGACAATTGTTTGTTGAAAGAAAAAAAATTAACCCTTAATGGTTCCTCCCTCATAAAATGTTTTGTTGGGGATGAAGTTGGACGCAACAATGATTTTAACTTATTTCTCTAAATGTGTAGCTCATTTTGTTTCAATACAAAAATGCTATCTTGTTTGTTAGTCGCATTTTTTTATTATAATCCCTTTATGTTATTACTAGTTACCCTTTTGATAACATCTTACTTTATAATATAATTTAGACTGTATCAAAAATCCGTCTTGTCTTAATCAAAAACATGTTTTCAAACAAATAAGAGAACTTTAATAACAACAAATTTAACAACATGGTTTGAATTCATTATCACGTCTTAATCATCTAAAGATTTTAGCCATATTCTTTTAACTCCGTTTTAAGAAAACCTCTAATTAAAATAAACTAATCCCTACATCGTAACGATACAAATATCCCCAATATTCCTTCTAAACTAACCGACAGACGTTGCATTCACAAACCATACGCGTTGACCTCAAAGTCAACAAAAGTCAGATTCAGGCGTTAAATCAAAATTAAATCACAAGTCTCGTCTGCATAACAAGCGTTCCATTCACCAAACCATACGAGTTGACTTCAAAGGAAACAAAAGTCTCATGATTAAAATAAAATAAGAAATCAAAATCAAATCAGAAGTTGCATCCATAGAAAATGAAGAGACACTCTAGTTTGTGGTATAGTCAACACGGATGGCACGAGCCAGTACTTCCATGGAAAAGCATTACTTTGGCAATTTCACACCACTTTCCCACTCTCTCTATATGTGAAACAAGATTTCTGCTCTTTTTAGCTCCAATATTACAATCTGAATTGAAGAAGAAAAAGAAGATACAACAATGGAGTGCAGTCTGTGTGGCTTTCAACTCTATTTATTCCAGTGCACAAAATTGTTTAATGCGTTTCCAGCATCAGTAAATTAGTTTTTAACCCTCCTTATTGCTCTCATTTTATTCAATTGTAGATAGACAAGATTAATGTAGTATAAACTAATTTATTGTTTCCATCTGTGCAAGGACTATCAATTTTGATTTTATGAGTTTGGCTTATTTGGTCACATATTTCATCAACGGAGAGTATGAGTGAAGTGTGTGACTGGTGCTTAACTATTCATGAACAGGATGCAGGCTCTTATATTAAGCTTATGATGAGGGATTCTATTAAAAGATTGAGAAGTTCTGCTGAGTACAAATATGACCCAAAATAACAAAGCCAAGAGGGATTTGAGAAAAATGTGTATTGAAATTGATGGACAGATACCCAAAGAGCTGAAAGAGCAGAGGAATCCTAAACTTATATGCAGTAATGAAAGAAGAGTTGGGAAGAAATATAAGCTTCTTGATGAAATTGTCGGTTGATTGCAATGGTTTACATTGAAGGAACGCTAATTTTTGAAAAAGATAAGTTTGACCAATACATGCTTTCAAAATAGAGTGGTGAAATTTATTGTCTAAAGCATCTATTCAGTTGTTTCTTTTTTTTTTCGATGAATTATGGCTTAGGGGCCATAACCAAAGAAAGATGGGTAAATAAGGATAGGGCTGGTCCACAGGAGGGCCATGCAAAAACCCATATACTAATTTATATTAATCGCTGCAACCTCAAACCTTGTCCAATATAGCAGTATTTGTTTTCAATGTTGTGTAATTTCCAATTTCGGGTGCTCTTCTTTCTGATTGCATTTAGAATCAATTGAGTCGCCTTTGATGTGGATCGTGTTAAATACTTATTTATGCCTATGTCTCAGGCTAGGCTTTCAGGCGGCTCTCTAGTTATTTTTGTTTTATTTAAAAATTATGTGTCAAGCTGGTTTTTTTTAAATAGTCATCTTAAATTTGTATTATAATATTAATAACAATTTGTACATTTAAAATTTAAAATTTTTTTGGGAGAAACAGTTATTTATTTTCAGTTCTTCCTATTTTTTAACAGATCATTATCAATTCTTAAACAGTAATTGCTTCTTTAAAGTAGGGAAAGATTCCAAATTATCATTTTCCTGTTATTAAAAAATTACATAACAACACTATTACTCAAATTCAAACAAAAAAACACACTTAATCAGCCACAAGAACAAATGAAATCAGTCTCATTATTTATATCATGTAGGAGTTTCTTGACTTGTGAGATTACCCCAAATGATTTCTGATCAAGAAGCTAGCTTTATACACCCCTCAAATTCTTCTAGCTGCACTACTAAAATTCATCTTCAACTAATCTCTGTGGACAAACCCAACATGCATTAGATCTAGAATTATGAGAAGGATGATGCCTAACCTTCCCATAATGGGGTTAATAATGCTCCATTATTAGTGAAAAGAATGTTTTCATATTTGTTTTATATTTAAATTTGGAAAGGTGAAATATTAAATATATACTTAGTTTTTTCTTAATTTTTAATTTTGAATTATGAAGAAAATAATAGTTTGTGTTTATTCAATAGATTTAAATATCAGAAATATTTTTCAATTTTCAATTAGTACAATTAAATAATTTCTTCCATTCAATCATAATGTGAAAGTGAAAGTAAATGTTAAGTATTTACTTTTATTTATTTATATTTATATATATATATATATATATATATATATTCCGTTCATTTGAATGCATTAAATAATTTATAAAGTATTTGCTTCTAGATTTGTTTGTGTGTCTTTTTTGTGAAGCAAAATAAGACACATAATCAAATCTAGAAGCAAATACTCGATAAACTTATGGATTGTGGAAATCTGATGAAATACATTATAATTTTCTTTTGAGTTCAGCAGACACTATCTAGTTCTTGCCAAGGATTAATGCATGGCTTACTCAGTTAGCTATTAAATACACACAGAGTGAATGAAGTTGAATTAGTCATCTATTGTTGCTTGAATTTTTTTACCATGGTGTTCCATTCTATCAAAGGGGCTCCAATGAAATGAGTCTTATTTAGGTAATCGGGTGCCCTCTAGAAGCCACAAGCATATCTATTTTATTAATTGAAAACTATATAGGATGATAAGAAAGACCAACTCCTCCACATGCCAAATCTCGCATGTTGCCTCTATAAGCTATGAGATGATGATAAGATAGCCTAATTCCTAAACAAATTCAATCTCACAAGGTTTAACATCAATAACCACAAATGTTACCATTAGTGGCAAAAAATTATTTGAGTAGA
The DNA here is from genome assembly GCF_030272615.1 of Cryptomeria japonica. NCBI lineage: Eukaryota > Viridiplantae > Streptophyta > Pinopsida > Cupressales > Cupressaceae > Cryptomeria > Cryptomeria japonica. Next base: position 174,618,243 of record NC_081415.1, read on the forward strand.
GGAGTAGCAAGGAAAAACTAGAAGCACTCCTAACGATAAGAAAGGAGGATGACTATGTGGATTTGGGTTATCAAACTAAAGATTAAACTTATGGTTCAAAGTCACATGGATGATGAATGCCTAGGGGAAATCTGATTAGAGATCAAGAGACTCATGGAGAAGCATAGGGCCTCTCTACCTCCCTAAGAAGTTATGCGAAAAATTCCCCTATGATTAGTTTTGAGAGATGTCAATGCTTAAGCTTCATGATTCAATTGTGGAAAGACCTTTTTCATAGCTCAAGGATACTCTTATTAACTTGTTTTTTTTCTAAGCTCCTTGTCACTAGAATTAAGCCTCTCCTACAGAAGCTAAGTCATATTAATCAAAATGGGTTTGTTCGAGGTCATTAGATTTCTTATGTTGTTCTTGTTGTCCATGAAACTCTTCATTCTATGGAGAACAATTCAAGAGAGGGTATGATTCTAAAATTGGATATCTCTAAAGGTTATAATATGGTTTCATAGCCCTTTCTTTGTTGGATCTTAGTAAATTTGGTTTTTAGGACAATTTCTTAAAGTAAATAGAGGCATGCTTTACAAACTCCACATACTTAATGGTGGTGAATGCTGCTACCAAGGTTTTTTCTCTTCCTCTAGTGACCTCAGGTAGGGAGACCCCCTTTCTCCCTATCTCTTTATTCTCATGGAAAATATTTTGGGGTGAAACATCAATGTTTTTATTCAAGAGGGCATCCCCAAAGGGATTAAACCATCTTCTACCCTCTTTGTGATCACATATGAATAATTTATGGATGAGACCCTTTTACATGGATCAACTTCGGTGGCAAAGGCTAAAGATTGGTATTCTATCATATCAGGTTATGCTTGTTTTTTAGGGAAATATAATAATATGGATAATATTTCTCTCTACTTTATGAATGTCCCCAAAAACATCCAAAACCACATTGCCATGTTTTTGAATTATCATATCGTCGGCCTCCCATCTTCTTACCTTGGTTTACCTTTAACTATTGGGAAGGTGTAGGAATTCCAATCTATACTAGGATTTTGAAAAGAATCTAGTGAAAACTTGATGGTTGGAAAGATTCTTTACTAATTAATGCTAGGAAGCACTAGTTATTCAAAGCATATCTTCAGAGTACCTCATTTTGTCTCCTTTCACTTTTTAATATTTTGATTTCTTGGGCTAATAAGCCTAATAAAATTCAAAAATAATTCCTTTGGTCTTGTATGGAGCAAAAAAATAGAATGTCTCTACTTGATTGTGAAAAAGTTTGTTATAATAAAAAATATAGTGGGCTTAGTATTAGATACTCTCATTCCCTAAATCTATCCCTTATGGTGAGGATTTGTTGGAGACTTCTATAAGAGAATTATGACTAGTCAGTTGTCATGAAGAACAAGTACCTCCTTGGAAGGGATAATTGTGCTTTTTTGACCTCTGATGTTCTTCTTAGAGGATCCCATGTCTAGAATAGTATTCTTAAAACTAAAGAGCTCCTTAATAAGAGTATTCTATGTTGGTTTGGTAATGGAAACAATGTTAGATCTTGGAAGGATCCATGGGTGTCCCGTGTCCCCTTGGAGTTTCACTCTATTTGATTGGCTATTGAAAGAGCTTTAACAACTAGATATGGGTGTTGTGTTAGAGACTACCAAATTATTGATTATTTCCCTCTGGTGTGGAGAATCAACCCCATGGATTTTGATCTTCAGTTGAGAATGGTTGTTGTGGAGCTTCTCAGGATCCTTAATAATATCAAGATTTTTTAGATTGGAAAATGTAGATAGGTTGATCTCAACTTCCTTCAAAGATGGCCAGTACTTTGTCTATTATGGATTTGAGATTATTGCTTCATCCCCCTCCCCTCTCTTTAATTGTTCTAACATTTGAAAGTAAAAAATAATCCTAAATGTGTGCTTCTTTTGGTGGACATCTTGTCATGGTAAAATTCTTATTATTGACAACCTTAAAAGGCATGGTTTTCTGTTAGTGAATAGATGTGTTTTATGTGAGTAGGACAAAGAGAGTATAAACCATATTATGTTTCATTTTTCATTCTCTAGGAATATAAGAGAGATAATTTATAGCATGTTCTTGGTTGATTGTGTTTGGAATGGGGATCTTAGGGACTATGTTTTTGGTTGTTCACCTCTATCGATTCATCCCCTTATTAGGGAACTATGATGGTAGGCCTTCTTTCATACAAGGTGGAACCTATGTAAAGAGAGAAATAAAATAATATTCAAGGATAGAAAGAGAATTTAGGACTCTTTAGCCTTTTCTATTACTAACAATGTTAAAGAAAATATGGGATGTTTTGATAAAAGCAATCACTCTCTATCGCCCTATTCCTTGGATTGGCAGATTGCTAGAAAATTGGAGTTTGCCTAAGTCCCTATAAAAATTCATCTCCCTTCCTATTGGCTTCATAAATGCAATCAAGTTCCTCCCCCAAACACAGGTTTGTTGAAATTGAATTTTGATAGCTCCTCTAAAGGTAACTCGAGTTGAGTAGCTAGGAGTGGGGACATATGTGACTCAAGGGGCAACATGGTCCTAGCTTATGTGGCTAACCTTAATATGCAAATCTTAAGATTTGTGGAGGTGGTTGTTGTTTATTATGGCATAGTTATTGTAAGAGATAGAGGGTACAAATGAATAATTATTGAAGGTGATTAAAAAAAATCTATTTTAATGCTCAAGAAAAAGCCAAACTTGATTGGAAATGTGAACACCTCAGCTCCAACTATCTTGAGCTCCTCCCTAAGCTTGGTCATGTAAGATTCAATCATACACAAAGAAAGGAAAATAAATTAGCATGCAAGATGTCTTCTTTGGGCCCATTTTCCAATCATATGAAAATATGGACAGATTTGCACAAAATCCTTGATGAGTTTCATGCCACTATCCTTGCTAACATAAGATCTAAAGATGTATAATATTCCTAATATTTCCTTTTTATTTCTTTCCATAGCCACCTTTTCTACCAATCATTTAATATTTAGGTGGCAAATGTTTAATTCTAGTTTTGGTTGCACCTTCCCTAATTTTGACCCATGTTGTCAATTTCATACTCCTGGTATTCATGTTCCCTCTCTATTTTTAGCTTTTGGTCTCATTGTGTTAGATATGGGAGGTAACCTCATTAAAACTGAGACAAATAGTTGTAATGGTTTTTAAAATAATGCTAAGACGTGGCTGAAACTAGTAAAGGGTAACCTTGAAAACTATGTGGAAGGAATGTAGGATTTTGACCCAACCCTCTCTAAAACATTTGCCCAAACATGGAAGAAAGGTGAGGTAATAATTTGGGAAGTGGTATTCGTGCTCTCTACAAAAACTATTGGTGTTGTTACTAGGTTATCTCTGGAGTGAGTGAATTTTCTGAAAAAGTCAAAGGAGTCCTATAGAGATGAATTCAAAAGGTTCTTTAACCTAGGATAAGATCTATTGATACTCCAGAGTGATTACAACAAAGAAGACCTTCTTGTGGTTTGGAAGGATTTGACACTCATGCTTATGAAGTACTTCACATTGGACAATATATTCAAAAGATTCGATGCCCAACTCTTTCCCATGTCCAATCATCTATGATATGACATCAAAATAAATTTCACATTTTGTTTTTGTTCATCTTTATGTCACTCAATTGCTAGGGATAAATATAATAATTTCATCCCCCTTCGTCAAGGCTTAATCCTAAGGCTCTATAATTTTCACTTGGCTTTGACTGCATCTAGTGGGATCCCTTTAATTTTCCTTAGCCCCTTTCTAGAATCTCAACTGGTTGTTGAGCATTTTGGTGCCCCTATTTTAAAATTGGACCCCAATGTGGCTTCCTTGTCCAAGACAAAACTTGTCCCTACCTAGTTCAACCCTATTTGTGGGGCCAAATAGGAAAATCCTCCTACCCACTTCTAACGATGTTGAGTTGCTGGACTCTGGAGAGGATGTGGATTCGAAGGATTTTGATTCCTCCTCAACCATGGGTTTTTATTTTTCTCCTGCTTGCTCCTCTGAAGAAAGCCCCCTTTACCCCTCGTTAGTGTCCTCTTCATCAATACATGGTGTTTCTAACCCCAATTTTGACTCTCCTACTCTAGTTGTGAAAGTGTCTAAGTTCGCTGAGGTAGTTGAAAGATGAGATGCAATCACTCATTGGCTCCTTTTCCAATTGAGGGTGGCCAAAAGGAAGATCAATAGGCTTGAAGTGGTGGCTAAGGTAGAGGCTCATGACGACAACCTAGGTTCTAGAGGAAAAGGGTGAGAGGGCTGGAAAATTGGAAAAATGGGACGTTGTAGAGTTGACACTCAATGATCATAGTGCAAACATTTCTTAGAGGGATGAGGGGAGAGATGTGACTAAGACAAAGGAAAATCATGAGGCTCTAAAAATAAAGGTTGAGGAAATAACTACTCTGAGTCAGGAAATGGCAATGGATAATATGGCCTCTCTACATACTATCCAGAATGAGATAGAATGAAGGAAGACAAAGAGGACATGAGACACTTAGAGTCTGCTTTGGTGGCAATGAACCCCCTCACCTTTATTGTCAAGACTACTTTGGATTTAGTCACTTTGGCCTCTAGGAAATATTCTAACAAAAATTTATCTTGTATTGAGAAAGTTAAATTTTTGTGCCATTAATAGTAGGATGGTAATGCCCCCACTTAGTAGAACATCCCTTCATGTATTTGGCAAGTGGTTGGGTGTTGTTTTCTTTTTGGTTTTGTGTTTAGTGGTTTTGTCCTAGTTGTCTATTAGGTTTTAGTGTGTTTTGATCTTTAGTGCTTTCTGGTTGGGTGTTCACTCCTCATGCACCCCAGGTAGTTTCTCTTTAGTGGATATGTAAAGGTTCATTCCTTTCCTACTTTAATTAATCAAAACATTAAAGAAATATAAAAGATGTACAATGTGTTGGTATGTTTGTCGTTGCACTAGAAGCTCAAGCTATCGACGCCTTCTACAAACACCAAACTTACCGAGATCCACAGGAAGTGGTTCATCCATGTCGCGAACTACAAAGGAGGTGTTGACCACTAGGTCAACAATCTCCCCCTCAGCACCGACTAAGGGTTTCACATCGACAGAATAAAGGATACCTCCGAGGATTCGAACCCATGACCCAAGGCTCTGATACCAATTGTTGCTATGTTTGTCATTGCATTAGAAGCTTTTTATCAACGCTCGCTACCAATGCCAAACTTACCTAGATCCATAGGCGATTAAAATTGATGTAGATTTATTGAGTCTAGGAAATACATGCATTAAATTTTCTTTGATTGTTGGCTATGAAAAAACTCTACCTTTACTCTACATTTATCCTAAAAATTCTAACAAATAAAAATATTATCTATCAAATTTTATTTTTATCTAAATACAATTTTTAATATAGAATAATAGATAAAAATATATAAAAAAATAAATGAATATAATTGTGTCTAAAAGAGGACTATAAACTAGAGTTAACAACACTATGAAAACACCTCTTGGATCAACACAAAATCCTAATTTTAACTTTTAGCCTAATATTCTAAAAATTAATTTTTTTTATGCACAATCCTTAAACACACACAAAAAAATAAATTTCCTAACAACCAAAAAAATTTCCATTAAATTTAGGAATGAAGAACAAAATGAAAAATGAATGAACAACAACATGAAAAAGGCACATATACAAGATACATTTGAATATAATCCTAACTATTTATCTTAGCCTTCACTATGTTGTGTTAGAGCATCTAGGGCCATGAGAAATATCACCCCAAAAAGAAATAAATGAAGCTAAGAAAATTTTAGGAGTTGTGTGGATAGATATTGGGCATAATATAGAAGACGCATGTATAAATTATAATGATATAGATATTTTAGTTCAATTCTATAAGAAGTTTATTGGTATTATCATCTTTGTCAACAAGCTTGCATGTCACTTCTAAACTTATAGTAACCAACTTCCTTATCTTATTATACACCTTTTTATCTTATCCTATGTGTGACTTCATTAGAATCAAGTCAATTGATTATAATCTACCAAAGTCACTTCATTAACATCTATGCATTTGAAATCTACAACAAAGAAAGGGCTTTATTAATAATTATATTTTCTTCTATGGGTAGGACAAATTTAGTAACAACTACAATTTCAACAACATGTCGATCGAGTTTATATAAATATTATAAAGATATTAGGCTACATAAGAACTATAAAATGTTAATTTTTAGGACATACGACACATAATTTAATTGGTTTAGGGATTATTTTGAGGATAAATTAATCAAATTAATCAAATTAAATTTAATAGATTTTAGGATGATGAATATATAAATAATAATTTTATAAAGTAAACACTTCAAATTTTAGTAGACCTATACAAATTTATATTGAGACATAAATTTCTATAGTAAGTTAATCCTTATACACTTTGACCTTGTGCAAATGATCATTTGCTACTTCTATCTTTAGTTTCTACTCACCTATGGCTATAACAAAGTCTAAAAATATGGTAGTGATTAAAGCTATGAGATTTCCACAATCCATTTTGCATTTCTAGTGTATTTTTTTCTGGATTCGATTGTGTGAATATTTTTCCATCAACGTTTCGAATCACACTCCGTGATTCATCATCAGGATGAAGAGAATTCCCAAGACATGAAAGATGTTGAGATGCAGATTTGAGGCAGAATATAAAGAGGAGAGGGGTGGGGGAAGGCACGAGAAACAAGGAGAGAGGAAAGAGAAAAGGAAAAGACCACCTGAAGGATGGGAGACCTAAAAAACTCCAAGGAATAAACCACCCACCGAAAAGAAAAAAGGAAAGCCCAGCATCACAATCAAAACCACTAAAAAACACAAAAGAAGAAAAGAATATGGGACAAAAATTAAAAACTAAAAGAATAAATAAATGAATACAAATACATAACAGAATATACGCAAAGGCATAAACCAAAAGACAAAAATCCAGAAACAGATAAGAAAAGAGAAATTTACAATTCCAAAAGACAAGAGCATATAAACACACGAAGAGGTCTGAAAGCAAATATAAACTAGCAAATAAACAAAAAGGAAAATAGACCAAAGGGGGAGAGGGAGACGCACAAATGAAGAAGAAAGAGGGGGAGAAGTCAAGGAGGGGGGCGGGGATGACGCTGGAGGGCCAGAAGAAGAGGGTGCCACGAGATGCTAAGGTTTAACCCATCGTCTCGATTAAGATTGGATGGGTGCTGAATGATAGCAATGGCCTCTTTAACTTTCCTCTTGAAAAAGTTGTTCTCCCTACACAATACCTGAGTGTCCTCCAAACAGATATGATGCTTGGTAGTGGTTGAATGCTCGGCTAAGGTTGATTTGAGGGCATGTTCATGCTTAATGTCGGCACTGTGCTCTTTTATTCGAGTCATGAACGAACGACCTGTTTCTCCAATGTAAGGAGTTCCACAGGAGCATACAATCTTGTATACACCTGACTCTGAAAAGGCATCCCTAGTGTCCTTAAGCGGTGGGGCATGCCTCTTGATGGTGGAAACAGGTTTGAAGGCACAACGGAGACCTTTTTTCCCAAGGATTTTTGAGATTTTGTGAGAAATGCCTTCAACATAAGGGAGAGAGACAAACGGGGCCTGCGATGGAGAGGGCATGGGATTCGAGATGGAAAGGAAATGAGATTTGGCTTGGAGGAAGGCCCTAGTGATCTGCTTGTTCGAGTAGCCATTCCAAAGGAAGACTTGACGAAGATGGGAGAGCTCTTGGTCTAAGTTATCCTTATCACAAATCCGATGGGCTCTTAAAGCCAATGTTTTGAGGATCCCAACTTTCTGGCTATGGTGGTGATGAGAAGACGAATGAAGATATAAGTCAGTGTGGCTAGTGGTTAAAAACACCTTTGAGATGTGGTTTATTTAGAAGGAGGATTTAGAATTTCCTTGATAACTATTTGTACATTTTGTTAATGTATAATGGTCAAAGACATGAATAGTAATGAATACTAGTTCTAGGTTGTTACTATGATGTATTAGTCCATGTGACAATAATATAAATGTAATAAGATAATGCTTTATATTATGAGAATATCTTAATATCTTATGATTATTAATGATACTTAATTGTTCTTAAATTGAAAATCATAAATTCTTGAGTCAAGGTGTTTTATTTTGTAACCTTATAGGAAATAATCAAATTCTTTGAATCACTAGCCCTAGGTGCAAGAATTTAGAATTTGAAATGTTTAGATGAGTGAAATGTAAATTAGTTCAAAGGATGAATTATACCCATGATCTAATCTAAAGGAAGGTCAAGCCTTAAGAATTCAAATGAATCATGTTCAATTAAAAAATAAAAGAATCATAATGATAAATACAAAATTAGAATAAACTTATACACCAAAACGATGAAAACAAACTTTATAACACTATATTAAAAACAATAAAAAAATATTTACTTCCATTCCTTATGATTACGTTATTTTAACTTATTTAAAAATATATTATAACTAAAACTAGAACATAACCAAATAAACCTTTCTTTTAAAATAAACATTTTATTAAATCTCTATTCCTTTAAATTTGATTTAAGAAAACCTCAAACTAAAATAATCTGAACCCTAATTTTTACCAAGACAAATCTCCCTAATATTCCTCCTAAACTAACCCACAATACGTCGACGGTGTCCAAGTCCCCTCTACAGAACGACGTATTCAAAGTAAACCGACGTTGCATTCACCGAACGGTAGGCTTTGACTTCAAAGTAAATAAAGTGACATTCAGGCGTTTCATGATAGATAATGGAGAAAAATTCTACTTAGTGGAATAGTCAATACACCAGGCACAAGCCGTTACTCCCACGAGAATACTTCCTGGAAAATTCATGTTTGACAATTTCGCACTACTTTATCCCCTCCTATACATGAAACAACAATTCTTCTCCTTTTAGGTACAATATTACAATCTCATTTGAAGTAGAAGAAGAAACAACAATGGAGTGCAGTCTGTGTGGCGATGTGGGCTTTCAAGTCTACTTATTCCAATGCAAAAAATATTTAATGCGTTTTCAGCATCAGTAAGTTAGCATTTGCCCTCCTTATTGCTCTCATTTTATCCAATTTCAGCTAGACAAGTATCATGTAGGATATACAAATTTATTGTTTCCATTTGTGCAAGGACTATCAGTTTTGATCTTATGGGTTTGGCTCTTTTTGGTCAGATATTGCAGCAGAGCATGCTATGAGAAATTATCAGTGTGAGAGTATCAGTAAAGTGTGTGACTGGTGCTTCACTATTCAAGAAGAGTATGCAGGGATTACTGATAGGCTTATGATCAGGGATTCTGTTAAAAGAATTAGAAGTTCTACTGGGTTAGGAGAGTCTACAAACATGACCCAAAATAGAGAAGATAAGAGTAATTTGAAAAAATCCTGTGTTGAAATTGATGGAGAAATACCCAAAGAGCTGAAGAAGCAGAGGAATCCTAAAGTTGTATGCACTACTGAAAGAAAAGTTGGGAAGAAATATAAGCTTCTTGATGAAATTGTTTGTTGATAGCAATGGATGCAAAGAAATATAGGTCCATATATATGTATGGTGGATGCTTTGTCTAAAATGAACAGAGGGTGAATATTTTGAGAGCATGGAAAGGAGCTATGTTTGTAAATAAGCCAGCACTATGAGGGATATATATCTTTTATAGATACTAAATTGTAATTTCTACACTTCCACGATTAACTATGATTTATCATGGATGCAATCAAATTGGCGAACCCTGTAATTTATTATCGTTGAGCAATTTATGCTTTTTTTTCAAAGTATTGCATTTGTTATTTGTTTAATATATGTGTTAGATTTCAGCTGACAGAAAGAGAGCCATGGAAATAATTATAATAAGCAATCTCATACTGGCTCAGATTATTAGCCGATAGGCTATTTTTAGGTGGGGTTCGTGCCCACCGGAAAACTGTCTCACGCTGGAGTTTTTTGTGGCCCGAAGATTTCGCTGCTCTCAGGTTTTCATTTGGCACAGGCAAGGTGGGAATTCCGTCGAACAGTTACCGTGAACGGTGAATGCTTCCACATCATCTGAAATGCAAGCCATTCTATCTCAATACAAATGCGATTAAAACGTGAAACAAATCAAAATCTAAAATATACTATTTAAATCAAACAATAAATTTAGCAAGCCATTCTATCTCAATACAATACAAAACAAAACAAAAAGAGAAATTGTATTTAACATTTTTTACATAAGGCTTGTGCACAAAAACATAAATTAATTTAATCTAACAGAATTCTCACCTATTTTCGGCTTGTCATTACCCTTCCATTTCATATAAGAAAAAAATCTCTCTACAAATCTTCTTTTAGATAAGGGAAGGTTAATGGAGAGTGTTTTAAATGATTTAAGATTTTGATTATGTGATAAATTTAATATCATACTTTTAGACATATTCTATGATCTATTATGAGGATCATATATTTTTCTAATTCTTAACTCGTTCTTATATTATATTTTTAAGTTTTATTTAATAATATTAATTAATAAATAAAAATCTATATTCAAATTATAAAGATAAATAAATAATATAAATTACTATCGGCTTAACCATTGCACTTCATTCAGGTGCAAGTGCTAGTTTTATTTGTGTCTAGTTACTCTATTAATTATTTGTGTCTATTTTTGCACCATCATTTGAGTGCAAAACCTACCTCCAATTGCAAGTAGATTAAATAAGTAAATATAGTTTTGACCTTCATCTGCCATTTAAAGTATGTCTTCAATTTAAAACATTAAATTTTATAATTTTTAATTATTTTTAAAATTTGAAAATGAAAATCTAAATTATAATAAAAACTTTAAATAAATTTAGATAAAAATAAATTTTTAAAACTTAACAAACAAAAGAAAATTAATTTATTTCTAGATTGAGGTTTAGTTAAGCTCACAAGTTATAGTCTCAAGTTAACAAATACAATTTTGTGTTATAAATATTTTTTTCTCTTTACTCTTCTCTTTTACTAGAAGTTAGTTTGGTAGAGGGTAATTGCCTTTTTAATTTTTAAATTTACAAAATGGATATCCCTTTTACAAATATAGATATTCATTTCATAAATGTGATTCATGACTTTTAAAATTAAATAATGAATATTCATTTTTCTTTAGTGTTTACCAAATAAAATTTGACTTTTCACCGAACTTAGAAAAAATCTTAGATATTTATTTTCAGAGTTTGAATTAGTAAACCTATATTGCAAATGTTTGGCCCACCCTATGCTCACCTCTTTAATAATGTAGGAAATTCAGGATAACAATTGGTATTTGACATGTCTTTCCTTAAAATTTCAACCCATAATAATGTAGGAAATTCAGGATAACAATTGGTATTTGACATGTCTTTCCTTAAAATTTCAACCCATAATAATGTAGGAAATTCAGGATAACAATTGGTATTTGACATGTCTTTCCTTAAAATTTCAATCTATTAGTTTCAAAACATGAACGTTTCTATGTTGCATGTATGTCTTTTGAGTAAAATGTAAGTAGAAAAATATTATTTCTTTTAGGCAACTAATTATCTACATTTCTTCCATTGGCAACAATTAATTTTCCAATCCATATTTTTCGGATTGCATCAGAATCCAGGTCGAGGGCACTTTGGAGCTTTTGAAGGGGCGAAATTTATTTTATCAGCTGATTGTGTATTCTGGAGGTGAAAACTGGTGCGTCTCCCTTAGATAATGGCGCGATTTCCTTCCTGATGGGTCTGCAATTGCTTTCCAGAACCATTTCTTGTTCAGAGGTGGCGTGAGCTTTGGGAAGGAGGAATCAAAGCAAGAAACGGGCATAATAAAATCGATTTTTTATTTTATTTGGAACTGCATCCACTCACTGATTGCAACATCGAATACTCTGAACACCTTCTGCTGATTATCTCAGAGGCACAAACCACAGAATCCAACAATGTATTCAACTTAAACAAGATTACGGTGAGATTAGCTCGGCAGAAGATTTTTCCAGCATTATCAATTAATATCTATAGCTTATAATACACAACGGTAATCATGGATCCGGGAAGATCTTGACTAGGATTTCGAACCGAATTCCAACATAAAACAGAACCGTGAATTGCGATTATCATTGCAGAAGCCTTTTTTCACGACCGATATGCCAAGATTGCCAGGGTACACTTGCGTGATATGGAGGGCATAGAAATTGGGAATTGCAGGCGTGAGTAAATGGCATCGTAAATAGAGAGTTACAGCCTGAAGTTGATCGAGATAGGAGATCGTGTAGTAATTAAAAGTGCTCTGCAATTTCAGATCTGGTGAAGGGCATCAACGATTTTTGGATGGTAGGCATTTTGGTCAGGGCCTGTGGCAAAAGTTTATCTCAAATCATTGAAAGGGGCTTCTGGGTAAACGATCTACAGAGCTGGGAGGAAAACCGTCCTATGCGAAAGTTGTGAAGTTTTCATCTATAAATGAGGCAATTAGGGTTTCTCGGTTGAACGCTGGTGAAAAGATGATGGAAAAATAGTCTAACAGTAATAGTCTAATAGTGAAAATCAAACCGGCTCTGATTTTGGAGGTGGGTCTTCACAGGTATGGGCTTCTACTCCATGCATTGATTTACTTAGCTTGTTGTTTGCATACACATGCTATTTTTGGGGAAATATGGGGGGATGCAACTAGTTTATCTAAATTTCATCATAAATTGCAAAAAAAGTGGTCTGATATGCGCTATTTTCAATTACTCTCTACAAATGCATTTATTATTGTTTTCAACTCTTCTTCTGTTAGGGATGAAGTTTTAAAATCTTCACATTACTGGTTTGGTAAAAATTTAGTGTTTGTCTCAACTTGGAAACTATTTTATGTCCCTGCTTGGTCAAGCTTTAAATTAGTTCCTTTCTGGTTTGGCTTGCCCAAATTACCATTTGAATTTATGGACCCAAAGGTTTTGGAACAAATTGGTAACACTTGTGGTTCTTTCTTATCATCAAGATTTGATTTTGTGGAGGGGGAGGTTCTGGTAAAAATTTGTGTCCTGACTAACCCTAATAATGTTTGCCCTCAGACCTGTATCATTAAATCTCATGAGGGTATCTGGAAACAACCAACTAATAAGTTGGAGAAAGAATTTGTTAAAACTTCCTTGCAATTGGATGCTCCTTTGCTTATGGATTTTTGGAAATCCTCTATTATTGATAAGGCAGAACATTGCTTGGGTAGTAACAATAATCCATTTCTAGATAAACTATTAGTTAATGGTTCCATTGGGAAACCTCCCGCTACTTTTGAGGTTAACCGGGCTATGAGGGATGTTAGGAAGCGAGAGGTTTATGTTGTGTCTCACGATCCAGAGTCTGTAGGGTTATTTACAAGTAAGGATAAGATAGTAGCCCACCAGAATATTGTGGTTCGGGGGACAACAATGTGGATGATCGGCTTCCAAATCTCACTACCTCGAATTCCTTGGATAAGTCACTAAATGATGGTGGTGGGAATCAAGTTTGTCTTGTGAAGTCAAAAGAATACTTAAAAGGTTGTCAGCGGATTGGTCTGATTTTTGCGAAGAATGATGGGGTTGTTTCGGAGTCTAATGTTGGGGTTTCTTTTCTAGGGTTTCCTGATGATGCTATCCTTGCTCAACAAGTAAAAGAATTGGTGTCTAATTCTTCACAGCATGTTGATGTGGATGTGGATAATAACACCACCTTAGGAAATAATATTCAGTTGGGGGACATTCCTGTTATTGTGCCAGATGAAAATCTGGTTCACCAAGTGAATAATCTTTTTAGAGATCATGAGCATCAGATGGATGAGGACATTACGAATAGGGTTATCTGTTCCATTGAGAATGACTTGGGGGGATTAAATCAACCCTTCCTATTTCTGCATCTGCTAACCGTTTTGAGGTTTTAGCCTCATCAGAAGTGGGCATCATAGATAATTTAGCCATGACTTCTCCTAAGTCAAGTAAGAGTTTACCAATTGTTCAAACTCCTCTAATTAGGGCTTCATCTGTGGTTTCTCCTGGTAGGGGTAGGCCTCCAAAGAATCGAAAGACTCAATTGGAAATTGATGCTGGGATTTAGCAAACTTTGTTTCTTTCTCCTGGTGTTGGGAAAGGGAAGCATTTCGTTTCTCTTGGTGGTGCTATGAGAGGAAGTGATACTCCTAAGGGTAAGAGGAGTAAGAGGTCTATTATCAGTCCTCCTGTGACTAGGTCGGGGGATGTGAAGCATAATCTTCAAAGTAGTTTTGAAGAAGGAAAGTCATCTCCGTCTAAAGGAAAGAGGGGAGCCTCGGTCTCCCCTCGAGAGCAATGAGAATTATATCTTGGAATGTTAGGGGCTTAAATGCCCCTAACAAGAGGCACTTAGTTAAGTCCCAAATGGACTTAGTTAAGTGTGATATTGTCATGTTGCAAGAGACAAAATTGTCAAAGGAGTCCGTTGATTTGGTTTTTTCTTCTTGGAGAAAGTGGGAATTCCTCTCCTCTCCAGCTTGTGTTGCGTCAGGGGGTTTGGCATTGCTTTGGAATAACTATAACATTAAGGTTGAGCTAGTTGCTTCTACTATAAACTGGATGTTGGCCTTAGTTAAAAGCAAGCTTTCGAAGGTTAAGTTTTGGCTTTTTAATATTTATGCTCCTTCTGGTATTCAAAGGAAGACTAAATTATGGGGAGAACTTAAGAGGATTTCCTCCCCTTTAAGGCATGGTCCCTTTATGATCTTTGGGGAGGATTTTAATGCTATTATTGACTTGGGAGAAAAGAAAGGAGCTATTCTTCCTAATAAAAAAATTATGGAAGACTTTGGGATGTTCATTAAGGACATGGGTCTTTTTGATTGTCAGTTTCAGAATGGGATTTTCACATTGACAAATATGCGAAGAGATTTTTCTCAGATTGCGGAAAGGTTAGACTGGTTTTTGTTATCAGATGTTTGGATTGATTTAGAGTTCAAATTTTTTTCCTCTATTCTTCCAATTTTGGGGTCAAATCATTTTCCAATTTCCCTATCAATTCTGGAAAATAAAGCTCCTTTTAAGTCACCTTTTAAATTTGAACCTATGTGGTTTAGAGATTCTTCCTTTTTGCCTTTGCTTAAAAAATGGTGGAGTACTTCTCCTTATTGCTCTGGATCCCGAATGTTTCAGATTGTTAAGAAGTTGAGATTTTAAAATTTAGTATTAGAGAATGGAATATCTTGCATTTTAAGAACATCTTTTAGGAAAAACAAAGGATTCAAGATATGATTGAATGACTTAATTTATATGTGATTCAATATGGTATGGTGCCTCTTGTTTTTGATGAACTAAAATTGCTAAAAGCAGAGCTTGAAGAAGTTTTGTCCAGAGAAGAAATCTATTGGAGACAAAAATCGAGGGAGATCTGGCTTTCAGATGGTGATAGAAATACAAAAAAAAATCACTCTTCAACAAAAATTAAGAGAAGTAGAAATAGTATATCTTGTACTGAGTGTCCAAATGGCAGACTTTTAACAGAACAGGGGATATTGCTTCAGAGGCAGTTAGGTTTTTAAAGTCACTATTGTCTTCAGAGCATGGAGATCTTCATAATAACATTTCTTATAATATTCCTTCTTTGGTATCTTCGGAAGATAATAAAATGTTGATGTCTCCTTTTTCTTTAGATGAAGATAAGAATGTTGTTCTAGCAATGAAACCTGATAAGGGTCTGGGACCGGATGGCTTTACTCCTTTATTTTTTCAGAAATGCTGGGATTTTGTGGGAAATGATGTTTTATTGGCCCTTGAGGAAGCTAGAAGGAATAGGTCTTTTTTGAAAGAACTTAATACTACAATGATTGCAATTATTCCTAAAAAAGAGGCTACCAAGATATTTGCTAATTTTCGCCCTATTGCTTTATGTAATACTTTGTACAAGATTTTTACCAAGGCTATTTCTTTAAGGTTGGCTAAAATTCTGCCTAGGATCATTTCTTTAGAACAAGGTGGTTTTGTTCTAGGAAGGGAGACGACAGATGGAGCTATAGTGGTGCATGAGGTTCTGCATTCTATTTCTACTCAGAGAATCCCAACCATGATCCTCAAATTAGATATGATGAAAGCATATGATAGAGTAGAATGGGGGGCGTTGTGTGTTGTTCTACTTAAATTGGGCTTTTCCAAGGCATGGGTCAAATGGATTCGTGCTTGTATTTCTTCTGCAAGTTTCTCGGTTCTAATTAATGGCTCCCCTTGTGGTCTTTTCTCCTCTTCTATGGATTTGAGGCACGGGGATCCCCTGTCTCCTTTCTTGTTCATTCTTCTAGCTGAAATGTTCAGTTGGGCTATAAGAGCCACTGAGCTGGGAGGGCTTTGGAAGGGAATTAGGGTTCAAAATTTTCCACAAATCATTTGGCATTTCTTGTTTGTAGATGATACCTTGTTATTTGGTCAGGCTTCTTTGGGTGAGGCAAGAGTGATAAAGGGGATAATACAGAATTATGCATCCTTTTCTGGTTAGAAAGTCAATGTTGATAAGTCAAAGATTGTTTTCCTTCATGCTTCACAATTGGTTCCAGATAGATTGAAGATTTTTTGGGGATTTGCATCTGGAAATTTTCCTTGTTCTTATCTTGGTATACCTTTCTTCATTAAGCAGGATAGAGTTGAGTATTGGGATAAGATCATTTTAGTTATCTCTAGAAGGATCCTATCCTGGAATCATAGATGGTTATCTTTGGCTGGTAAGATTGTTCTTATTAAGTCTATCCTAAATGATGTTCCTATTTATCTCATGTCTATTTTGCAGTCTCCGAAAGTGGCTCTTGTTAGTTTGCAAGATACTCTTAGGTTCTTCCTTTGGAGTAATAATAAAGATGGTAAGAAGAAACTCCCTCTGGTAGCATGGGATAAAGTTTGTTTGCCTAAAAACCTTGGGGGCACAGGCATTAGGATTCTGGAAAGTCAGAATTTAGCCTTACATGCTAAGTTGGTTTGCAAATTGTATGAGAGACCATTCTCCTTTTGGGCACAGATTATGTTTGCTAAATATTTAAATAACGGACCAAGAGAGTATGTTTTTCAAGTTTCTAATTTGCCGTCTTGTTCAACTATTTGGAATTTTCTATGTAAATGTATATTGGTGATTTTGCCTCATCTCTCATGGATTGTTCATAATGGTAGAAAGGTCAGGTTTTGGGAGGAAGTTTGGAATGGACATCCCCCTCTGGTGAACTCGAGGGATTGTTCTCCTTTAATTTCCACTCTTTCTTCCCTTTGGGGTGTCTTTGTGGCTGATTAGTTTGAAATTGAGTATAGTGGGAATCTTAAGGTGGCAAAATGGAAATCAATTCAGTTTTTAGATATTGATCAAAATGTTAAATTGGAATATGAAAATATGTTGGGGGAGAGAGTAATAATTCTTTCTAATGGTGATGATGAACTTATCTGGACAAGGAATATCTCTAGTAAGTACACAGTTAAGGATGGTTATAATTCTCTCTTGGTTGCTAAAGAGTTATCTACTTGGCCATACAAGTTGTTTTGGCATATGGCTTGCCTCCCAAAGGCTGGTGCTTTTGCTTGGTTAGCAGTGCAGGACAAGGTCCTTACAGGAATGAGGTTGGACAGGTTGGGTATTACTGCAGTATTTTCTTGTGTCTTTTGTAATAAAAATTTAGAATCCTCTGCACACTTGTTTCTTCACTGTGATTTTGCCTATGCTTGCTGGCAGTGGTTGTTTGAAAAGCTTAATTTATCCTTTGTTATTGGTAAGGATCTCCTTTCCCACTTTAGAGCCTGGCCTCTCCTATTTGCCTCATCTTTCTATGCATGTATTTGGATTATTTCTCCATCTATTGTTATTTGGAATATTTGGTTAGAGCGTAATAATAGGATTTTTAAACAAACAAGTTCTTCCTTGGCTGAGGTTTTATTGAGGATTGAATCTCCCATCTCTGAAGTTGCTTTACCTTTTATCTATAAGAATTTGGAAACCCTTACCTTTTTTTCTCATTGGGATGGTAGGGTAACTCGAGTTTGGAGAATGTTATCAGTCTTACCTTCTCATGGATCTATTTTAAATAAGACTAATGCTATAAGTAAGAGAAATTTTGCTTGTTGGAAACCTCCTCCGTAAGGGAAATTTAAATTCAATTTTGATGGTGCTTCTCATGGGAACCCTGGCCTAGCAGGGGCAGGTATGGTAATTTATGATCATAAGGTAAGATTTATTCAGGCTTGTTGTCATGCGATTGGTTTCAAGGCTAAAAATTGTGCAGAATTCTTTGCTTCGTCCTTTGGTTTGGATATGTCTATATCTTTGGGAATTAAGGACTTGATAATTGAGGGTGATTCTATGGTTATTATTCAAAGTGTCATGAAAAAGAAATTGAATTGTTGGCAATTACAATATATACTTGATCATATTTTGCAAAAATTATATTTTTTTGATTCCTTCTTGTTTTCTCACTGTTATAGGGAAGTGAATAAGATTGCAGATTTCTTGGCTAACTTAGCCATTGACAGTGATGCTAATATGTGGGAGGTAAGTGTGGATGAGATCCCTTCCTCGATTTTGGAATAGTTGAAGTAAAGAAGGGCATAGTTGTAGTCTTCATCAACATCCTTATTTGGTGTTGCTTATCTTTGGTGCGGGTTCTGCTATGCTTGATCACAATGTTTATTTTGACAGGTTCTCTGATTATGGTTTCCTTTCTACTATGTGGTATCATTATAACCAGTGGTTTGGAGAATTGAGTTTCATAGACAGGGGGGTTCAGACTGGTTTTTTTTGGCAACAATGGATATGCATCCTTCAGTGATCATACTTTAATCTTCCTTCTATATGCTTACATTGGCAGCTTCCTTTATATCTACTGTGGCTTATGTAATCAAGAGGGGTTTTTTTAATGTACTATGCCAATGGGCATTTGGTATTGGGTAGAATAGGCTTGTGTTACTTGAGCAATACTAAAGGGTTTTCTTACTAGTTCTTTCCCTTCAGTTCTTTTTGAACAAGACACTGTAAAAAACTTTTAAAATTAATATAGTTCAGTGGTTCTATCCACTTTTATCAAAAAAAGAAACAAAAAACAAAATTAATTTTCCAAGTTGATTTGATTTCCTTCTTTAGTTGTGCACAATTTGATGGGTTGCTACTTATTTTCCTTTTCTTTTTGTCTACTATTTTTCTTTTCTTCATAAGATAGGTCATTATCTTGGTCATTGGGACTTCACTATTATTACATACACCATTTTGGAATTCCTTTGATATTGTGGGTAGTTGCAATTCTTAGTTACATAATAATTACTATTGATGATGCCATGAAATAATTTTGTAGCTTGAGTTTTCTAATAATTGTCTATCTTTTAGTATAAATATTTGTTTGAAAGGCATAACATTTCATTTTTCAAATAGAAGCAAAATTATAAAAGAGATTTCTAATCTTTCCAATAGAAATGAGGAAGAGTTGTTACATTAGAAAACTAGGTTGTGAAGAAGTGGAACATGCCAATTTTTTGGGACTTGAAATACATATTGTAATTGATTTAGGGGATTTAATTGATGATAAGTTAATATAGAATAATTAAAATGAATTTCAATAGTTCATTGGATGATAAAGATGTAAACAAAACAATGGGGAGGGTTAGAAGGGAAATTAGTTATATTTATTGATTTATGATTAGACAATCATGAATATTTTAATGTTAATTTCACTTGACAATTAAGTTCAAGATTCTTTCTACAGACAATACATCTTAGATTTTAATGGACCTATATTGTTGGCAAGAGACACTATACAGATCATCTAATGTTGTCATTGATGGCAACTGAAGTCAGTTATCCTATTCGTGGTGATTGATTATTCTATACTAGAAGTCAGAATGAAGATTTGGTCAAGTGCAATGGTTAGAACAATGCATCCAGCAGAATGTCATATTTTGGTTGCCACTTCATTTATGTTGAATATTTTGTGTTGCGGACCTAAAGGATGTTAGTTATATGTCTAGAGTACCTTATTCTAGAATCTTAGCCTCTGATGTTGATTCTCGAGTGAGTTAGAAGGTCTAATGAATTAGTTTTTGGGTCGAACATTGTTGTATGGCTGACTTGGATAATTGATCTTTGTGCAGAATTGATGAAGTAATTTTGGTGATAGTGTTTGTGTTCAAGGATGGTTACCTGACATATGAGTAGTGTGCACAGACAATTCTTTTTGGTCTGCATATGCATTGGAGTTCAGATTGAGCTGACTATGTATGCATGTTTCATCATTTGTATAGTGTTCTTGAAGATGACATTTAATTATCCTAATTTGTTGTTACGAATATAAAAGACCGATAGATATGATCATTTATGATATCGGTGGAAGAGTGAACACTGTTTGTGATTGATTGTGCATAGTTTCACGTTTGCAAGTGAAGGATTTATGCTCTAGAATATTGCAAATTAGCAAAACAAAGCAGTGTAGCAGAGCAATGGAAGAATAAGTGTTTTGTGCTTAACCAGAACTGTACCCTACCATTTGTAGATGCTATTTTTTCAGTTCAAACATTACAATTATCTTTTGTTAAATATTTTGTAAGGCAGTGAGCCTTTCGGGGTTATTGCCCTTCTTTCTTTTGAGAAGTGAGCTCTAGGCAGTGTGCCTAAATGCATGTGCATTCCCAATGTAATATTTGTATACTTTGCAGAGTATATTTGTATTGTGGATCTCATCCCCACCATAGGTTTTCCCTTAACCGGGTTTTCCATGTATAATTCTAGTGTTATGGTGTTGTTGTTGATTACATTTTGTTTTTGCATCTTTCTTTTGTTCATTTTCATTAAGTGGCTAAAAGAACAAGCTAATAAGATTAAAAAATTTAAAACACTAATTAACCCCCCCCATCCCCCCCCCCTCCCCTCTCTCAGTGTTCCTTGATTCCAACACTACAACTTAAAGATGAAGTATAAATTTCTATACTAACTTGGTCCTTAGGCACTTTGTCCTTGCACTTATCAATCATTTACTATTAAATTGAGTTTCCCTTCACCTATGGCTAAATGGTTAAGTCTAAAAAGGTGGTAGTGCTGAAAAACACCTTGGGGATGAAACCTCCTCAATAATAAGTTGGACCCTTTGTTAATGTCTAATGATGAAAGACATGATAAGAAATGAATACAATTTCTTAGGATGTTACCATGATGTATTTGTTAATGTGAGGATTATCTAAATGTAATAAGATGATTCTTTATATTAAGAGATTGTCCCACTATCCCATGATTACTAATGATCTATAATTGTTCTTAAATACAAAGTCCAAAATGCTTAAGTGAACATGCTTTGTTTTGTAAGCTTACAAGTAATAATCAAATTTGGAAATCACTCCCTTCAAGAGCAAGAATTTAACATTTGAATTATTGAAACACGAGTGAAATGTAAAATAATTAAAAGAACAAATTGCACTCATGATCTTATCTGAAGGAATCCTAGAATTTCAAAAACATCTCGTTCAATGAAAAAATAAAATTATTCAGAAATTTGATAAACGCAAAGTTAAAATTAACTTATACAATAAAAAATAAAAACAAACTTTATAACACTATATTTACAACAATACCAAAATTATTTACTTTGATTTCTTATAAATTAACTTATTTATAAAAAATTTTATAATTAAAACTAAAACCATAACCTGAACAAACTTTTTATAAAATAAACGTTCTATTAACTTTCTATTACTTTAACTTTGTTTCAAGAAAACCTCAGAATTAAAACAAACTAAACCCTGCTTTATAATGAGACAAATCTCCCTAACATTCCTTTTAAACTAGCCCATAACAACACGACGATTTTGTCGAAGTCCCGTCTACATAACAAACGTATTCAAAGTAAACATACGTTACATTCACTAAACCATACGCGTTAACTTTTCATGTAAACGCAAGTCATATTCACGCGTTTCATGATTTATAAAAAAAAAAACCAAAGGAAATATATTGGGAAGCTAAAGGATATTAAAGGAGGTGACTCTATGAAGAATATCTATGTTTTTAAGAATTTTTTTTTTTCATGAATATATTACTAAAACCATGTAATTATGTATTTTCTATCTACTTCTATATATTTTTTCAGGGTTCTAAAATACTCTCATTTCAATGTTTACAACATTGAAGTTCATTGATTCAATAATTAATATATTAAACTTATATTACAAAATTAACTTTATTTCCTACAATTATATTTCATAGCAATTGAACGATACATTTTAATTTATATATGTTTAGTTTTATTATGATATTGAAAACCCACCCATAAAGTTATAAAACATGTTGATGTTTGTTTATGCGTTGACCTAAATCATGTTGATGCATGTTTAAGTGTGAAGCTCAAATGGCCTTGATGGAATAGTATACTTAACCAAATGTAAAAGAGGAACATGAGGACCAAATGAGAAACACATAAAAAATGTGTTCCTTCTAAGAGAATAGCTAATAAAAAAATGTTTCATCTTCTTGCTAATTAGAAAGCGACTATAGACTATAATCACATGGACTACAATCATTATTGAATTCTTATATTCAAGAGCTTGGTTTTCTTTTAACAAAAACACTAATCACCAAAAACATTTTCCATTCTGGAGTAAGTTGAATATTCATATATAGAACTCAAATAATATAAAACATGGGCAAATGCATGTCACAATATCATCCTTACTTTTATTATAAAACTCAAATAATATTAAACATTGTGACTATAGAATATAATCACATGGACTATAATCATTATTGATTTCTTATATTCAAGATCTTGATTTCCTTATAACAAAAACACTATTCACCAAAAACATGTTCCATTCTAGATTAAGTTAAATATTCATATGTAGAACTCAAATAATATAAAACATGGATATATGGATGTCACAATATCATGTTATCCTTATTTTTATTGCTGCAAGTTGTAATTATCAAAGTAGTGCTAGTATATTGTTAATATCAAAGTAATCTTAGATGTGTTATGGGCATTCAAACTCTTTCTAACTTTCTAACAATGTGTTCTTTATTTTTCTATTAGACGAAATTAAAGGAAACAGAGATCTTTAGGATTCCCTTGACATGTAATAATTTTACATGTATTTCTTTTATTTGTGTTGTACATCAAGGATTTGTATTGGTTCTTCACACAACCACAATATTAATGAATTGGTCTAGCCTTTTGTGTTATGTAAATATTGATGGGTCCTAGAATATGCTTTAAGCTTTACAATTTGATATTATGTGTTTTCAAGCGACATATATATCTATATAGAGTTCATTTTTCTTTGCATAATTGTATAGTTGTTAGATCGTTGAGTTTATTGTATGTTTTATGAGACATATATGACTTTTATTCTTTACAAAATGGACTATAATTATTTTGAAGTTAGCTCTATAATTTATCTCTTAAAGGAGAATGGAAAGTTTAACAATATAACAGTAAAGCCATTAAATTTACAATAATGACACTATTGTATCCTTACTAAAACACTTGTTCTACCCTCCTTATATATTACAAGTGATTTTACAACACTCCCATCTCAAAGTATACAAATTCCATTGCCACAAATTCAATAACTCTTTATATATAATCAACATTAATCTTATTTCATAAACTAAATTTCATATATGAAAAAAAAAACATTCATTGATATATATTTGTATGGTTTGATTAAGACATTGAAAGCCCACCCACCAAGTAATAAACATTTTGGTTCCAGTTGAAGTGTCAACCTCAAGTGCTTTTTATGGAATGGTATACTTAACCAGATGAGAAAAATTAAAAAATATTTTCCTTCTAATCAAATAGCTAAGGAAAAATGGTCCATGCTCCTCCTAATCAGATAGCGTCTATACATTAAAACCTCAGGGACATGGACATCATTGATTTTTTTATATACTGTCCATAGTCAATTGAATATTCATACATACTGTTCACAGTCAATTGAATATTCATACAAAATACTTCAGAATAGCATGAAGACTCAAGTCCAAATTAGGTCTGGCAAAATATTCATAAACAATTAAAGTTGTTTTGGACATTTCTTTCTGAAAAGTAACTTCCCTGCACTGAAATCCATTACAATCAACAGATAATTTCATTAATAAGTTTGTATCTCTTCCTAACTCTTCTATCACTGTAAATCAAACCAGATTTCTCCTGCTTCTTCAGCTTTTTGGGCATCTGCCCATCAATGTCAACACAACTGTTTTCCAAATTTCCTTCCAATCTGCCATTGTGTGTAAATTTCAAACATTCTCTAAACCCAACACAATTTTTCACTCTTTCAACAGGTTCCCTACTGATAGACTTAATATCAGACCCAGATTCTCGAAATATGCTTTACTGCAATACCTGAAGCAAAAATGTGGGCATATGTTCAATTAATGGGACTAAAATAAATGTATTTCATGAATTATACCTATGAACACCTTCAATAAAATTTCTAAATTGGAATGCTCTACAAGAAAATTTTCTCCTAAAAAAATATAAGAGAAGGTAAATTTTGAGCTTACTGGTGCTGAAAACGCCATTGACATTTTGTGCATTGGAAGAAATAGATTTGGAAGCCCACATCTCCACACATGCTGCACTCCATTAATTCTCCTTACTTTCAGACTGTAATTTCCTAACATATAAAAAATGGAAAAACTGCCCAACATATAAAGAATGGGAAAACCTTTGACCAATGATCTTGTCAATCTCGTGCATTGCATGATGACTACCGAAAATTAAGCTATAATTAAACGCTGAATCGAAGAAATATTGGGTAATGGAGAATCAATCCAATCCCTATGGACAGTGAAAGTTTCTTGTTTTTTAATTGTTGTTGTTATTTTATATATTTAGGCGTGACGACTATAACGCAACTTAGAAGATAAGTTCCTTATTTTGCAAATTTTCTTTTCATCAAGCCGCAAATTTTGACTGAGAAAATTTCGCCCATCCATTTAGGCATGGATTTGAACTTATTTTGCACTATTTTCTAGGCCAGATGATTTGTTCTTTTAAGGATGGAATGATGTGTTTTAGAGGTTTAACTTATTTGCTAGATCTCAAGTGAATTTCTTTCTTGTTGTGTAGATTTATCTGTCCATATCTTACTCAATCTAATGGAATAATTACCTAATGCTAGGTTAGAATTATGAGATAAATTTATAATTAGTTATTGCACCTTGGTGTGCAATGGGTAATGTCAAAGAGGTGTGGAAGATCAATCAGGGAAAATTTTGGTCTAATTTATGCATAAAATTTTGTAGTACATGAGGTCAATTGGTAGGACATTAAGAAAATAATGTTATTTGTGGAACAAAGGTCTCAATTGAGAAGTGATAGATTCAACTCAACTATGCTTCCACATACAAGGATGCAATCATAACTAAAACAAAACCTTTAAATCATAACTATGCATCTCCTTACAAGGATCCATTGCCAACAAGCTCATGTTATGTTTGCAATAGGGTGAGAGGGAGAGAGAGGACGATATAAGAATAGAAAGAGGGAGAGATAGATGGAGAAAAAGTGTGTGTGTGTGAGAGAGAGAGTGTGTGGTAAATAGATAGAGATAGAGATAGATATGAAGATATAGATATATGTGAAGATGGAGAAAGAAGAGAGGAAGATAGAGCTTTTAGAGTACCATTATTTAGTCTTTTTAAAAGATTTTTGGTGCATTTTGGGGTTTTGTTTTTGTGGCTTTGTATTGCAAGTAAAAGTCAAAGCTTGCTAGGTCGAATTAGAGGTAACCATTGGATATACAAGGGTTGAGAAAGTCGAGATTTTATTTTGTTTTGTCCAAATTAGGCACTAGATGTCAAATCCATGAAGGTTTGTAGTTTGAAGGTGTCACAGTGATACAAGCATCATAATTATGTAGGCAATTTTCAAACAAAGATATCTCAGTCATCTAGGCTCCTTTTTGCAAGCAATTTCTATTATTGAAGTACAATTTTGTGCTTGTCATAGTGGTTTAGGTTTTCTCTTATTTTCATACATGTTTTTTTCAAAAAACTATGAAATTATTTTTTTAAAAACTTTTGGGGCCTTGTTCAAGCTCATATGGACTCCTTTTTACATACATTTTTTTTGAAAGTGCATAATTTTTCTTTTATTTCATAGTGGTCTTATCAGTTTGTATTCATTGTGATAAAAAAATCACTTTCAGTAAATGACCTTATTTGGTTTATTTTTGGCAAGTATAATGCATAGATCATAGTTTAGTCTTTTACACATTAATTTGAGTCTAATTAGCCTAATTATGGCTGTTATAATCACTAAAAATCAAAAGTCAATTTTACCTTGTTTTGCAAGTGGCCATTGTAATTGCACTAAGAATAAAGTGTTGAATCATTTTTTTAGGAGTTTCTTTGATTCAGTGAATTTCCGGGGTAACCTTACAGTGGTTGATTGCATTATTTTGCATGTTTTTGTGTTCTAATTATGAGAAAAACTCAAATTGAACTCCTAATATCACATAATTATGCATGAAATCAATATGGAGTTATCTCACGAGAAAGGGTTATGTCGGCTATTTAAAGGAAACAATTTCTCAACCAACTAATCCTAATGCATTATCAAAATGGGAGATTGAAAAAGAGAAGACACTTGGATGTATATGTTTATTAGTCTCATTTAATTTGTAGTTTTGTATTGAATCATGTAAGACATCTAAAGATGCATGGGAGACTCTTGAAACATTCTATGATAAATTTAATAAGATTAGGAGACATTAGATTGATAATGATTTGATGAATCTTGATCCAAGAATTGTTTACTACATCCAAGACTACATATCCAAAATCAACCAATTAAGAACACAACTAAATGAATACAATATTCAAAAACAGGATTTACAATTGGTTTTTAATGTGAATCGAAGCTTGGTCATGAATATTTAGTGTTTGTTTCTAGCTTTCATACACATAGGCATTCTATGGGAGCATCATATAATGATCCTAAGTTTGATGATTTTCAGATCTCCTAATCCAATAGGAAGCAAACTTAATTCACATGGGTCTAATCTATTCTTCTACACACCAAGCATTGGAGGCAATGGAGCCTATAGAAAAGAAAGAAATAGTGAATCTTGATAATAAAAAAAGAAAAAGAATAAAATGAAGAAGCTAATTAAAGAATTTGAATTCTCTCGCTCTTAAGGTGAATTACCTAAGAAGGAGAATCTTACTTCTCCATATTGCAAGAAGATAGGATATGAAGAACACTATTGATATAAAAAGGATACTGATAAATGAGGCATGTTCTCGATATAAATAGAATTAGTTTGGGTGATCATACAGATCTGTGTCGCACTTTAGACTAATAATGCTTGTTACCATCGGAAGGGTTCTGGCCGGAACACTTCCGGCCAGACCGATTTGGTAGCCATGCAACGCTCGTGTGGCAAAGGGTTTCCAGCTGGAAACGGAAACCCCTTGCCCTATATAAAACCCAAAATCCACCCAAGCCCCTCATTTTGAATTGAGCGGCTTGGAGTTGAGCAGGAGGGCGAAAAGATTTCCAGAGATCCGGTCAGAAGGGTTTCGACGGAAGTCCCCTTTTTTAATTTTTTTTAAACGTATTTATTGTATCATATTAATTTATGTTGTTTTTTTTAATATTTTTAAATAGAAAATTAATTTTTGATAGAAAATTAGTTTTTTTAAATAGTTTAAATTTATTTATTTATTTTTGTATTTATTGTATCATATTAGTTTAGAATATTAGAAAATAAATACATGCATGTACATAAATACACACATACATACAAATAAATACACAAACATACACATACATACATACATACATACATACATACATACATACATACATACACATGCCTACAAACCTACATGCATACACAAACATACATATCTACCTACATACATGCATACATACATATACATACATATAAAATAATTATATGTATACCTTAGGATATACACATACACATACACATACATAAAAATAAACACATATACATACATAAACATACATACATAGGTCTACATACATACATACACACACATACATGTACATACCTACATGTACATACACATACATACATACATACACATACATACACACATACATATATACATACATACACATACATACATAAATACACATAAAATAATTATATACATCTTAGGACATTAATACACCTCAGGACATGCTATCAAGGGTCGTGTATGGTCCTGAGGGGTCACACAAGTGTTAAAACATGTGTGTGACCCCTCAGGAACATACACGACCCCTGATACGATTTTTTGAGGTGTATGTATGTATGTATGTGCATGTATACATCCTAAGGTGTATATAGTTATTTTATATGACCCCTTAGGACCACACAAGGCCTCTTACGACACATGTGCACCCCTTAGGACCTATTAGGACCACATAAGACCAAATTGTGTTGCAAGGGGTCTTATGTGGTCCTAAGGGGTCATGCATTGGTTCACACAAGGCCCCTTATGACACATCTGCACCCCTTAGGACCTATTAGGACCACATAAGACCAAATGGTGTCCCAAGGGGTCTTAAGTAGTCCTAAGGGGTCACGCATGTTTTCTAACACATGGGTGACCACTTGGAACCACATCAGGCCCCTTACGACACATGTGCACCCCTTAGGACCTATTAGGACCACATAAGACCAAATGGTGTCGCAAGGGGTCTTATGTGGTCCAAACAGGTTAAGCATGTGTTGTAACACATGGGTGACCCCTTAGGACCACACAAGGCCCTTTACGACAAATGTGGACCCCTTAGGACCTATTAGGACCACATAAGACCAAATAGTGTTGAAAGAGGTCTTATGTGATCCTAAGGGGTCATGCATGTGTTCTAACACATGTGTGATGCCTTAGGACCATACAAGGCCCCTTATGACATATCTCCATCCCTTAGGACCTATTACGACCACATAAGACCAAATGGTGGTGAAAGGGGTCTTGTGTGGTCCTAAGGGGTCACACATGTGTTCTAACACATGGGTGACCCCTTAGGACCACATAAGACCCATTACAACACATGTGCACCTCTTAGGACCTATTACAACCACATAAGACCAAATGGTGTTGAAAGGGGTCTTATGTGGTCCTAAGGGGTCACACATGTGTTCTAACACATGGGTGACCCTTTAGAACCACACAAGGCCTCTTACAACATATTTGCACCCCTTAGGACCTATTACGACCACATAAGACCAAATGGTGTCGCAAGGAGCCTTATGTGGTCCTAATGGCTCACACATGTGTTCTAACACATGGGTGACCCACTAGGACCACACAAGGCCCCTTACGACATATTTGCATCCCTTAGGACCTATTACGACCACATAAGACCAAATGGTGTCGAAAGGGATTTTATGTGGTCTTAAGGGGTCACACATGTGTTCTAACACATGGGTGACCCCTTAGGACCTATTAGGACCACATAAGACCAAATGGTGTCGCAAGGGGTCTTGTGTGGCCCTAAGGGGTCACGCATGTGTTCTAACACATGCGTGACCCCTTAGGACCACACCCCTTGTGACACATTTGCACCCCATAGGACCTATTATGACCATATAAGACATATGTTGAAATTACTTAAATTGTATATGCAATTCTAAATTAATACCCCTTAGGACCACACAAGGCCCCTTAGGATGACACAAGGCCCCTTACGACACACCTGCACCCCTTAGGACCTATTAGGACCACATAAGACCAAATGGTGTGAAAAGGGGTCTTATGTTGTCCTAAGGAGTCAAGCATGTGTTCTACCACATGAGTGACCCTTTAGGACCACACAAGGCCCCTTATGATACTTGTGCACTCCTTAGGACCTATTATAACCACATAAGACCAAATGGTGATGCAAGGGGTCTTATGTATGGTCCTAAGGGGTCACACATGTCTTCTAACACATGGGTAACCCCTTAGGACCATGCAAGGGCCCATACGACACATCTGGACCCCTTAGGACCTATTACAACCATATAAGACATGTTGAAATTAATTGAATTGTATATGCAATTTTGAAATTAGTACCCCTTCGGACCACATAAGGCCCCTTAGGACCACACAAGACCCCTTAGGAATACACAAGGACCCTTATGACACATCTGCACCCCTTAGAACCTACTAGGACCACATAAGACCAAATGGTATCGAAAGGGATCATATGTGGTCCTAAGGGGTCACGCATGTGTTCTAACACATGGGTGACTCCTTAGGACCACACAAGACCCCTTACGACACATCTGCACCCCTTAGGACCGATTACAACCACATCAGAACAAATGGTGTCGCAAGGGATCTTATGTGGTCCTAATGGGTCACCCATGTGTTATTAGGATCACCCATGTGTTCTAACACATGGGTGACCCCTTAGGACCTATTATGACTAGATAAGACCAAATGGTGTCGAAAGGGGTCTTATATGGTCCTAATGGGTTAGGCATGTGTTCTACCACATGGGTGACCCCTTAGGACCACACAAGGCCCCTTACGACACATGTACATCCCTTAGGACCTATTAGGACCACATAAGACCAAATGGTATCGCAAGGGGTCTCATGTGGTCCTAAGGGGTCTAACACATGGGTGACCCCTTAAGACCACACACAGCCCATTACGACACATGTTCACCCCTTAGGACCTATTAGGACCACATAAGACCAAATGGTGTCGAAAGGGGTATTATGTGGTCCTAAGGGGTCCCACATGTGTTCTAACACATGGGTGACCCCTTATTACCACACATGGCCCATGACAACACATCTACACCCCTTAGCACCTATTAGGACCATATAATACCAAATGGTGTCAAAAGGAGTCTCATGTGGTTCAAAGGGGTGATGTGTGTGTTCTAACAAATGGGTGACCCCTTAGGAATGCACAAGGCCCCTTACAACACGTGTGCACCCCTTAGGATCTGTTACGACCACATAAGACCAAATGGTGTCACAAGGGTTCTTATTTGACCCTAAGGGTCACGCCTGTGTTCTTAGGACCACACATGGGTGGCCCCTTAGGACCACACAAGGCCCCTTACGACACATTTTTACCCCTTAGGACCTATTACGACCATATAAGACATATATTGAAATTAATTAATTTGTATATGCAATTGTAGATTAATACCCCTTAGGACAACACAAGGCCCCTTAGGACCACATAAGGACCCTTACGACGCATCTGCACACCTTAGGACCTATTAGGACCACACAAGACCAAATGGTATCGCAAGGGGTCTTATGTGGTCCTAAGGGGTTGGTCGCGCCCACAAAAGGATATGAAAATCATAGTAAAACTTTTCCTGGGAATTGGGCATTCCATCAGGTGACCAATATCTCTCTCTGTAGACGTTCATTTACTTGTCAAACCAGGGGACGTATACTTTAAATGGCGCAGCAAAATATATGCACTAGGAACTCATTTTGGTCAAATCTTAGCAGAAATACATACTGGAAAGAAATTCTACCTACGCTACAGGAAGGTAATGCAAAGCTCTTTAACTCAACTATGATTTGATTAAAACAAAAATCATGGTAACTACAACTGAAACACAAACTATGAACTGGCCTTATGCTGCAGGAACAGGCACAATGATGGATTCCTTGTGCTGCAGGAGCAATGTAAAGCTGAGTTTGTATAAAAACTTTAAAGATGAAAGCAAACTGAAGCTTTAACAAGAAAGAACAACTAACTAACTACCTACAGATACCTACTAAGTGAGCCCCCTTAGCAAGCATCTCCTGATTACGCCAATGCTAAACTCAGAACTTCACTGAACTTTATTCATAAAAATAGAATGATATACATTGTTTTGTTGATGTGGAAACTAACAACAAACTCTGTCTCTGGTTAAACAGATTCTGTCTTTCATTATCATATTGATTCTTACATGATAACTACTATTCTGATTCTATCTTACTCTATCTATCATCTTCCTCCTTCTCTCTCGCCCAAGAGGAGAGCTTTATTTAAAAACAGGAGAGCAACTAACTAACTAACTCTATCAAAGAAAGACGTGGGAGTAAAATATATCCCCGAGTCAAGGAACAAACTTCATAAATGAATTTATGCGTTCAACCCGATCCAGAGAGAATCTAGCACTCCACTCTTTCCCAATTAACTGCCATTAAAATTCTTTCCCATGGTTTCGGTTACAGAGTCTTCGCCGGAGCTCCCTCGAAGTCGTGCGGGAAATGGACTTTACTGCAAGGCCGAGATCGGCTGCGTTTGACTCGATCATTCTTCAACAACCTACGAAAGAAAAGGTAACAGGCAACAGAAAAAGGCATATGGCACATACACGATATCTATTCATTATTCACACATTTAAATTCAGTACATCATTCAAAAACTGTATATGATATATCAGTCATTTTAGGGAGTCAACGAGGCAATAAATGCAATCGAGTCAACACAATGAGCTGCAGGAATATAAAAGTATCTTGCTACAGGATATCCCAAAAAGGTTTCAACAAAGTCTAAACATTCATGAAATAACAAAAGAAAAGGCATTTAAAAGTTTATCATAACATCCAAATTATGAGCATATTTTAAGCTCATCACTGCCCCCTACTCAGTCCAATGCTGGTCCTCCAGTATTAACTTTCCTGGTGGTTTCTCTGAAGTCAGTGGCTGCTACATGACTCTGAAATGGATTTTTAAACTTGTAATAAAATCCTCTGAAATCCCGGCATTTTTCATACCTTTGGTCTTCTAATTCATTGTTAAGATTTGTAGCCTGGTGAGGATAAAGTGGCCACATTAGCATAGGGGGTCTGAATGTCAGCGGTAACCACAGTTCAAATCTTGTTTGAAGTCCCAATTGAATATATCTGCTGGTTCATTTGAGAGCTGCTGTGAAATTTAGGGGACCATGTGGTTCTGATTTTCTTAACCCAACAGTTAATCTCTCTCATCTTTTCTCATTTCTGGTGAATGCCAATTTCCAAAATGAATATTTTTGTGTCTGGAATTCATCATATACTTGTTTTCTGATATCAAATATTTTCTCTCTTGCTGAAACATTATTGATACCATATGTCAGATCAAACCAATCTTTCAACATTACATGGGGGTTTGAACTTTGAGAACGTAATGGAACAGGCTCTGTTTTCTCAGCTTCCTCATATGTTTCCCACTGTCTGCCATAATTCACCTCATTTGCTACCCATGATATAAATGCTCTCAAATGAATATCACCAATATATGGAAGAGGATTCCATTCTATTTCAAATGGTATTAAAAAGCTATGCAAATAGAATTCACACAAAGAATTCCTTAACCAGTTAGGGGCTGCCTGGTATGCTTCATAGAATTCCTTGGCAGTATGAATTATAGGATCTTGGTTTCTGGAAATTCTCATCAATTGGAACCATAAAAATTGTTCTTTAAGGCACAGAGCATAAACTCTGGGTGGTGGTCTACATTCCATAATCTGACCAGTTACTTTTAATATTTCATCCATTTTTGCTTTCAACTCAGCAATTTCTTGCTTCTGACTTTCAATTTTCTTTTTCAATTTCTTCTTTTCTATTCCCCATAGACTTTGTTGCATGTCAGTCTAGGCTATGTATCAGAAAGTCAGGGTTTGCAATGTAACTGTTTCTCAATTAGCTTTAACATATTCCCGAAACTCAATTAAAAACATTCTCTTATACACAACAATGGCTTTACAAATTGCAAGGTGGAATACAATTTCACTAGGCACATTCAATTGTTCAATCTGTTCTTTCTCTTGCTGCAAGATAAATTCTTCTTGTTGCTGTGGTGGAGAAGTCTGTGCTTCCTCCGAAAATTGCATAGCAGCAGTAGCCAAATCATCAAGATTTGGTAACCCTTGCTCATTATGCCTTGTTTCTTTTGTCTCAACTTGTTCCTCTTTAGGAACGAATGAACTCTGGACAGCATTCTCGGACACATTCTGAGAAATATTAAATTCGGACTCAATAGATCCTTATGAAATTACAATCACCTCTGGTTGCGATAAAATAGGGGAGGTCTCAGATTGTTTCCTTGCGGAAACCCTTCTTGGTACTGATGTGGCTGCAGGAGGTTTTCCGGTAGCTTTCCTCTTCCTTGTTTGTTCAGAGGGGTTTGCCCTACCAGAGGATGACGGCAAACTAGTAATAGCAACAGGTGTTGCTGTAGGAGAAATAGCTATAGGGGAAGGTGCTGCAGGAGAAGGGCATTGCCTTTTTTGAGAACGAGGGTCAGATTTTGGGGCCCTTTTGCCTTTGTTTTTCCCTTTTCTTTCCTAGTGGCAGACCTAGTTTGTACCCTAGCAGAGGATTTAGGTGCGAAAGCTGCAGAACTAGGTGCTATAGGAGTAGATGACCCTTGCCCTGTTTTACTGGTAGATGCAATTTCTTTCTTCTTTTTCTGAGGCCGTGGGGTAAGTACCCTAGGGGGTTGTGGAATTTGCAAACTCTTTTGGGCAACAAATTGTTGCCAGGAGAGAGGTGAGACATCTCTCAAAGAGCACTCAATCAGTAATTTAATAAGGCCATGATGAGCGACAGAATTATCTTTCCCCTATTGAGTTCCGTGGCCATTTTGTTCTAAAAATTTTAACAAGAAATTTAGAACATTTATAACTAACCCATGCCTCATATGGCTCAATAATTTAAAATGATGAGAAAGCAAATAGGAAAAACGGCCTTCACAGGTCAAATACCTGATTATGTAAATAGCATACTCTGAATAAGGAGGAGGCAATGATACGTGCCTGCATCTCTGCTTGGAGACTTCCAGAGGTCCATCAGTAGGCATTGAAAACTTAGCCCTTGCAGCTGCAGCGTCTGAAGAAAAGTTTTCTCCAACGGCTGGAAGCCCAGTTATTTCAGCAATTTTGTTTTCGGTTGCAACAACCGTTAGACCCCATACGGTGGCTTCCCCTTCAGAAAGGGTTCTCAAAAATTCTTCAGTAGCTTCCTCATCAAAATCATTTAAGCTCAAGAAATAATTTAACCACCCACAGAGGTTGAATGCGTGGACTGTTTGCGGATTTTGCAATAACATTTCATGAGCTACAGGCTCATGTCGCACCAACTGACCACCCATATTTGTAGTTTTCCTTTAGCTGAACTCAATTCCTTGCTGAAGGTTCAAATTCTCTGTTTCCCTTTTTGCTCTGGTTTTTCTTCTTTTGTGCCGTCACATTTCTTTCTTTTTTCAAAAATGAACTCTTTGTACAAGCAGTCTTAATCGAAAATCATGCAATAAAGAAGGACATGCGAGCATATTTGGAAAGTACCAGAAAAGTATTAAAAAAAGATTATTTTGCAGTTATGGCAGTGGCGAAAAGACAGATTTTAAACGATGGATTACCTCACCCCCTACTTAAAGTATGACATGTGTCCTCACATGTTGTAAAGAACAGGTAGAGGTTCGGGTAATAATGACCGGTACATGCATAGCAGTAAATGAATAGAATGAAATAAATCAAATATGCGATAAGAAAAGATATGGCGTACCTTTGATAATTGCACGTACGTGTGAAGAAAGATGACGACATCTGCATGAATTGACAAGTGGGAAAGATATCTTAATTAAGGCTAATGTGGATGGATGACATGGATGGGTGAGATGGGCGGAAGATAAAGAAGGGAAATGGGGGGGATAAATGAGAATGGAGAAAAAAAAGGGTTTCCTTTTTAAAAAGAAAACCTTTATTATGGGCATGCTTTTTTTGAAAATTATGGCAACGCTGCAGGAGAAAGGCTAAAGCCTTTGGCTGCAGGAAGAGTAGCGGGAGGAACCTGAACGAACTGTTGCATGAATTCTTCCTTGGAGACTAGTTTGTGGTACAACTAGAGTCGGTGGCCATTCACTAGCAATTTGAAGCGGACTGGGTCTATTGTTACCAGCTGTACAGCTC
Organism: Cryptomeria japonica; assembly: GCF_030272615.1. Classification (NCBI taxonomy): domain Eukaryota; kingdom Viridiplantae; phylum Streptophyta; class Pinopsida; order Cupressales; family Cupressaceae; genus Cryptomeria; species Cryptomeria japonica. The sequence goes on from NC_081415.1 coordinate 174,654,110, forward strand.
CATTGTCGAACACATTTTGCAACTTTATAGGGGCCAAGCCAGCGTGTTGTGAGCTTACCTTGGTTTTCTTGATATCTGAAATCATATAACAGAGCCCAATCTCTAGCAGAAAATTTCCTGGTTTTAATGTGCTGATCATGCCATTTCTTCCTTTGCTGTTAGATTGCTTCTGTATGCTGCAGGGCGGCTTTTTTTATTTCGTCCAAAGCATTTAGCTGTAGGAGACGGTCCTTCTGTGCTTCAGATATGTCTATATTGAGTTCAAGAGCTGTCCTCAAAGTTTTGTGTTCAAATTCTATGGGTAACATGGTTGTTTTCCCATAAAGCAGCTCAAAAGGTGTAAACCCAGTTATTGTTTTCCATGTAGTTCTGTAAGCCCAAACGGCTTCAGGTAGTCTATTGCTCCAATCTTTTCTATGGATCTGCATTTTTTTTATGAGGATCGCCTCAATTTCTCTGTTTGTTACCTCTACCTAACCATTGGCTTGAGGGTGATAAGGGTTGGACTTCCTATGTTTGATTTTATAGTCATTCATTAGTGCAGTGATCAGATTCGACGTAAACTGAGCTCCTTGATCAGTTACAAGCTCTTTAGGAACTCCAAACCTTGTGAAAATTTGTTCATACAGAAACTCAGCAACTTTGTTATCTCGGGCATGAGTCATAGCTACTACCTCGATCCATTTTGTTACATAGTCTGTGCAAACTAGAATGTATGACTTTCCATTTGATGGTGGATCAATTGGTCCTACAAAATCCATCCCCCATTTATCAAAAGGGGTGACTATTATCTGTGGATATAGTGGCATTTCATCGGACTTAGTTGGTCTTCCCATGCGTTGGCATCTGTCACATTTTCTTGTATAGACCACATCATCCTTATGTAATGTTGGCCAATAGTAACCTGTTGTAAGAACTTTCATTGATGTTCTTTTTGCTGCAAAATGTCCTCCACATGGTTCATCATGGCAAGCATGCAATATGTCATAAGTTTCATCTTCTCTTACACATCTTCGCATTACTTGATCAGGTCCAGTATAGAACAAACTATTTGCAATCCAGGAAAAGTTAAAACTTTTCTCTATTAACAATTTCTTTTCTTTTGGAGAAAAGTGGTCTGGTATTCTGTTAGCTGCTAGATAATTGGCAATGTCTGCATACCAGGGTATATGTGCAGCGATGGAAAACAAGTGTTCATCTGGGAACTTATCATCAATGATCTCATGTTCAACAGGTACAACTGATTGAAGTCTTGATAAAAAGTCAGCTACAACATTAGCTCTCCCAGGTTTGTCAATTATGAAAATGTCAAATTCTTGTAACAATAGGAGCCAACGTGCCAACCTACCAGAGATGGCAGGTTTGTTCATCAGATACTTAATTGCTGCATGGTCAGTATGGACGAATATCTGATAACCTGTGACATAATACCTAAATTTATTTAAAGCATACACTACTGCAAGCAACTCCTTTTCTGTGACAGTATAGTTGAGCTCAGGACCTTGAAGGTTCTTGCTGATAAATTAAATAGCATGTTCAACTGATTTTTCTTTTTGATTTAGAACTGCTCCTATGCCAAAGTCAGAAGCATCAGCATGTATGTGAAAAGACAAATTCCATTTTGGACCTTGAAGAATAGGGGCTTTAGTAAGCAAGTCCTTTAGTTATAGGAAGGATTTTTCATAGGCCTTTGTCCACTCAAATTGGGAATCCTTTGTTAACAAAGCATAAAGTGGACTGGAAATTTTACTGAAGTCTTTAATAAACCTTCTATAATACCCTGCATGACCAAGAAAACTTCTGACATCTTTTTATTTTGCAAGAGTTTGTAAATTCTAAATTACTTCAATTTTAGCAGGGTCGACCTGAATTCCATTCTTTGAAACATGATGACCTAGAACAATACCTTCTTCCATCATTAGAAAACACTTCTCACTATTTAGAGACAAATTTTGCTCTCTACACCTTTTCAATACTTTTTCTAAATTTATCACTGCTTCTTCAAATGTGACTCCATAGGCAGTAAAATCATCCATGTAAATCTCCATACATTCATGAGATATATCAGCAAAGATACTAATTACTGCTCTTTGAAATATTGCTGGCACATTGCATAGGCCAAAAGGCAAGATCGAATAAGCAAATGTTCTCCATGGATAAGCAAAAGTGGTCTTATCTTGATCTTCAGGGGCAATTTTTATCTGATTGTACCCACTGTAACCATCCAAAAAGGAAAAATATCTTTTGCCAGACAGTGAGTCTAGTACTTGATCTACAAAAGGTAGTGGAAAGTGATCTTTTTTAGTGGCACTGTTCAATTCTTTGTAATCTACACATACTCTCCATTTTCCACCTTTCTTGGGGACAATGACTAATGGAGAAACCCATTGACTGTCAGAGATTGGATAAATAAAACCAGCATCAAGCAACTTTTGAAGCTCACTTTTAACTATTTCTCTAAGTGCTGGATTTACTCTTCTTTGAGGTTGTCTAATTGGTGAACAATCTTCTTTGATATATATCCTATGAGTACAAACTCGAAGATCTATTCCTTGCATGTCCCCATATTCCCATGCAAAAGCTTTATGCTGTTCTTGTAGCATTTTTAATAGGTTAGCCTGTTGAGACTGTGACAACTTGTTATTGATATTCAAACAATGACCTTGAGACAATTCTATCTGCTCCGTGAGATTACTCATAGAGTGTACAGGTAATGTTTGTATCTCTTGTGGAAGCAAATTATGAAAAATCGCTGGAAGTTTAGGCAGTGAACTTTCAAAATCTGGTTGTGCAGGAAACATTGTAAATGAGTACCATTTGGATCAGATAAACTACCCATATCAGAGTTGTACTATAGAATTTGAAATAGCAAGGCATCTTCACTCTGAAGTTGTGAGAATGGGTCATTTTGAATCATCATCAATTGAGCCAAAGAATTGGCTTCTTCAATTTCCTCCCCCACATCTGGCCAAACAGGTTGGGACAAATTTGGCTGAGGTCTAGTAGGCGGATACAGAGCCAATTTCTTTGTGGACTGCCCATCAGAAATGGTCATATCTCTAGAACGGCATCTTATAAAAGCATCAACAGTTGCTAACCATGGTCTACCAAGAATAACTGGATATCCTCCTAAAGTTGTCTTAACTGATAATATTGTGAAATCAGCAGGATACTCCCAAGTTTCAAGAATGACAATTACATCTTCTACTATGCCATCAGGTTTAACTGTGGAGCTGTCTGCAAGCTGCAGAACTGTGGGTGTAGACCTAATGTTTAAAATGTTCAGGGAGTCCATAGTATGCTTTGTCATGACATTAATGGCAGCACCTAAATTAATCAAAACATTTTTTACAACTTGGCCATTTACATTTATCTGCACTACAGGACTTCCAGGGTCAATATATTTTGGAATAACTACATTTCCTAACATTATATCAGCCAATTTTCCTAGTACATGAATTGTTTGAGGATCTTTTTTCTTTCATCCAGGCTTCTTCAAACAGGCTTCTTTAATAGCTTTTTCAAAAATAGGAATATCTTTAATAGCCTGAAATAAAGGAATTTGAATCTGCACATTCTTGAGCTGATCCAGAATGTCAAAAGTGGGTTCTTCCATGGGTTTATATGCAGTACTTTGCAACCTCTGAGGAAAAGGTGGTTTGTCTTGATTTTGCAGAACAGACTCTTTAGGAACTATATCAGTTATGGGCATGTGCTCAGTAGGAACAACGGGTATAGTAGATTCTTCATGGAGAGAATCTAGTATTTCAGTAATCAGAGGCGGTTTTGGAGCAGGTAAAGTAGTTCTAGACCTCAAAAAGATGTCATTAACGTTTAAAGCATAAGCTTGATATTGGTTGGCTTCAACAAGATACGCAGGCTGCTGCTACTGCTGTTGCTTATTATTGGGATTAGGCAACGACTGGGTAGGCATAGGTGTTTGTTTTGGAGGTCCAAGATTTATGGCAGTTACTGCAGGAGGCGGCATAAGGGCCTGTGGTTATAGCTGTGGAAGCTGCAGGAATCCAGAGGACTGGTTTTGCCATTGCTGAGGGCCTCGCCATTGGGAATTTTGTTGCTAATTTCCTAAAGGTGGGGTCCATTGCCCTTGTGGCTGCTGCCATCCTCCTTGAGGGGATTGCAATTGCTGGTTCTGATAATTAGGCCAATTTGGTTGAGGTGGATTTCAGGGTGGTGGTGGTCCATATGCATGTTGCCATTAGTTATTATAGCCAGAATAAGAATTACCAAAAGTTAAAGGGTCTTGAGGCATACCTTGTCTTTGGGCCCATGGTCTCCTTTGTGCAACAAAGAACACTTGATCATCATCTCCTTCTACTGGCTTGAAGTCAGTAAGTAGTTGTTTGGCTTCCAAATTAGCCACCATCTTGCATCTGCAGTCATGATTCTTTTGTCTGCAGTGTGGACAGAACTCGGCCAAAACTGCTTCAGCCTCCTCATGTTTCTTCCGAGCTTGCATAGTGTCCAGTTGTGTAGCCATATTATTAATGATGTCCTGCTTGAAGTCAGATAGCAAATTTGTTATTTCCATTCAGGAAACTCCACCAGAAGAAGACTTCCCTATTGTAGCATGATGACCTCGACCTTTCTTAACTATTGCTCGAGAGTAGTTAAGACATATTTTCTTTATATCATCCCAAGGCAGCTGGGTTATATCACCTCCTCCTATTAGGTCCAGGGCATCTATACAGGCATCACTGATACCCCTTAGAAATAGTAGATTCTGAGAGTCCTCGTTGAGAGTATGGTTTGAGTTCCTCTTTAGTGAAAACAAGAATCTGGAAATATAATCTTCCAGACTTTCATCGTCCTTCTGCTGAATTCGGAATATGTCATCACTTTTGCTGGCACTCTTACAATATTCCTTATACTTTTCAAGGAATTTCGTCTGCATGACCTCCCAACTATTGACGACACCACTTCCCAGACTCATGAACCATCTAAGAGCTCTTTCCTTCAAGGTGGAAGGAAATAACTTTAGTTTATGAGCGTCTGTGTTGTAGTCATAACTGTGACAAAGGACATCAAATTCAAACAGAAAGGTTTCTGGGTCCTCTGTGACCAGGCCATAAAACTTTGGAAGCAAAGAAGAGGGAATATTTTTAAGATTGTCAGTATCTCCCTGAGGAACAATAGGAAACTCAAATGCAGGAGGTGGATTATTTGCCATGTTTGGTTGCTGGAATAACAGAGCGAATGGATTTTCCTCAAGTTTGTTGTCAGTTGGGTCAAATGGTAGTTCAATAGACAGATTTTCAGGGAGGAACCTTCCCAGGGCGTCTCTTCTTCTTCTATGCATGCAATATGATGAATAGTGGATTGACGGATTTAGAAAATTTTACTAGCAAGCTAAACTAATGCTAAAAATGACTTCTCATAAACTCCTAGCTAGACGCCATCCCCGGCAACGGTGCCAAAAATGGTCGCGCCCACAAAAGGATATCAAAATCATAGTAAAACCTTTCCTGGGAATTGGGCATTCCATTAGGTGACCAATATCTCTCTCTGTAGACGTTCATTTACTTGTCAAACCAGGGGACGTATACTTTAAATGGCGCAGCAAAATATATGCACTAGGAACTCATTTTGGTCAAATCTTAGCAAAAATACATACTGGAAAGAAATTCTACCTACGCTACAGGAAGGTAATGCAAAGCTCTTTAACTAAACTATGATTTGATTAAAACAGAATTCATGGTAACTACAACTGAAACACAAACTATGAACTGGCCTTATGCTGCAGGAACAGGCACAGTGATGGATTCCTTGTGCTGCAGGAGCAATGTAAAGCTGAGTTTGTATAAAAACTTTAAAGATGAAAGCAAACTGAAGCTTTAACAAGAAAGAACAACTAACTAACTACCTACAGATACCTACTAAGTGGGCCCCCTTAGCAAGCATCTCTTGATTACGCAGATACTAAACTCAGAACTTCATTGAACTTTATTCATAAAAATAGAATGATATACATTGTTTTGTTGATGTGGAAACTAACAACAAACTCTGTCTCTGGTTAAACAGATTCTGTCTTTCATTATCATATTGATTCTTACATGATAACTACTATTCTGATTCTATCTTACTCTATCTATCATCTTCCTCCTTCTCTCTCGCACAGGAGGAGAGCTTTATTTAAAAACAGGAGAGCAACTAACTAACTAACTCCATCAAAGAAAGACGTGGGAGTAAAATATATCCCCGAGTCAAGGAACAAACTTCATAAATGAATTGATGCGTTCAACCCGATCCAGAGAGAATCTAGCGCTCCACTCTTTCCCAATTAACTACCATTAAAATTCTTTCCCATGGTTTCGGTCACAGAGTCTTCGCCGGAGCTCCCTCGAAGTCGTGCAGGAAATGGACTTTACTGCAAGGCCGAGATCGGCTGCGCTTGACTCGATCGTTCTTCAACAACCTGCAAAACAAAAGGTAATAGGCAACAGAAAAAGGCGTATGGCACATACACAATATCTATTCATTAATCACACATTTAAATTCACTTCATCATTCAAAAACTGTATACGATATATCAGTCATTTTAAGGAGTCAACGGGGCAATAAATGCAATCAAGTCAACACAATGAGTTGCAGGAATATAAAAGTATCTTGCTACAAGATATCCCAAAAAGGTTTCAACAAAGTCTGAACATTCATGTAATAACAAAAGAAAAGACATTTAAAAGTTTATCATAACATCCAAATTATGAGCATATTTTAAGCTCATCAGGGGTCACACATGTGTTCTAACACAAGGGTGACTCCTTAGGACCAAACAAGGCCCCTTACAACACATGTGCACCTCTTAGGAACTATTACGACCACATAAGACCAAATGGTGTCACAAGGGGTCTTATGTGGTCCTACGGGCTCATGCATCTATTCTAACATATGGGTGACGCCTTAGGACTAAAGAAGGTCCCTTATCACACATGTGCACTCCTTAGGCTCTATTACGATCACATGAGACCAAATGGTGTCGAAAGGGGTCTTATGTGGTCCTGATTGGTCGGGCATGTGTTCTAACTCATGGGTGACCACTTAGGACCACACAAGGCCCCTTATGACACATGTGCACCCCTTAGAACCTATTAGGATGACATAAGACCAAATGGTACCGCAAGGGGTCTTATGTGGTCTTAAGGGGTCACACATGTCTTCTAACACATGGGTGACCCCTTAGGACCACACAAGGCCCCTTATGACACATGTGCACCCCTTAGGACCTATTAGGACACATAAGACCAAATGGTGTCGAAAGGGGTATTATGTGCTCCTAAGGGGTCATGCATGCGTTCTAACACATGGGTGACCAATTAGGACCACACAAGGCCCCTTACGACACATCTGCACTTCTTAGGACCTATTAGGATGACATAAGACCAAAAGGTGTCTAAAGGAGTCTTATGTGTTCTTAAGGGATCTTATGTGTTCCTAAGGGGTCATGCATGTGTTCAAACACATAGGTGGCCCCTTAGGGCCACACAAGGCCCATTACGACACATGTGCACTCCTTCAAACCTATTATGACCACATAAGACCAAATAGTGTCGAAAGGGGTCTTATGTGGTCCTAAGGGGTCACACACGTGTTCTAACAAATGGGTGAACCCTTAGGACCACACAAGGACCCTTACGACACATGTGCATCCCTTAGGAACTATTATGACCATATAAGACCAAATGGTGTTGCAAGGGGTCTTATGTGGTCCTAAAAGGTCACGCATGTATCCTAACACATGGCTAACCCCTTAGGACTACACAAGGCCCCTTGCGACACATCTGCATCCCTTAAAACCTATTACAACCACATAAGGATAAATGGTGTTGAAACGGGTATTATGTGGTCCTAAGGGGTCACGCATGTGTTCGAACACATGGGTGTCCCCTTAGGAGAACACAAGACCCCTTACGACACATCTGCACCCTTTAGGACCTATTAGGACCACATAAGACCAAATGGTGTCGCAAGGGATCTTATGTGGTCCTATGTGGTCACGCATGTGTTCTAACATATGGGTAACCCCTTAGGACCAAACAAGGCCCCTTACGACACATCTGCACCCCTGATGACCTATTACAACCATATAAGACTATTGCCCCCATATTTGGCATACCTAAAATTTTAATTTCAAATCGATCTCAATGTTGAATGAAGATCCAATAGGTGTTTACGTGTAAATAGTGAACACACAATCCAAGATCCTTACCAGTCAAAATACGAAAAATGGAAGAATTTTGAAAATTGTCACAAATTGAGGGAAATCAGTTGACAGTTAGGATCTAAGCGTAATTTTATATCACGTGGCCAAGTTTCACTTGAACCCAGTTCAGATTTTGTCATATTTTAAACATTCAATTTTTAGTGTCTGTTGCCCCAAAATGATTAAAATATCTCATCCCAGGCTTCTTCATGAGGTGTAAATAATTGTGTGGACCTTTTTCCCTTTCATTGACACGTGTTTCGAATTTCACGACCTAACTCCCTACCGTTTGAAATTTATACCATTTTTCTCCAACCAAAGTGATATATTTAAAATATTTAAATTATTTCTCAAATGATAATTTAATATTTTAAATTATTTCAATATGTTTGGTAATTTACGATAAGATAATCATCTTTAGACATCGGTGGCATTCTTCCTTGATTCATTCTCAATGAAAAATGGTTTCCAAGGTGTAAAGGATAGCGCGTTGAAGCACAAGGTTAGAAATGCTCACTTTTTGAGTATTTCTAACCTTGTTTCTTAACCTTGAGGGTCCCACTTTGTCAAGAAGGTTAGAAATACTCAAAAAGTGAGTATTCTTAACCCTTTTTCATAAGTTTAAAAAAAAAAAAAAAAAAAAGAGCTTCAAGTAGCAGGTTATAAACATTTATCAATGCAGTGAAGATAAATGGTTTCACCAGATGTTGAAAATGCAGCTACTCTAGAGACATGAAAGCAAAATGGAAGCTATGAAAGGAATGTTGTCATCCACCACCATGCCATGAAATGTAGATATGTGGAAGGTTTAGATAAGGAGAACAAGGAGTTCTGTGAGTTGTTTGACTGAATGCCAAGTGAAGTGAAAATTGTGGAAAACTCAGACGCAACAGGAGAAGTGTTTGATAAAATGCCTTAAAGAAATATGGTCTCATTAAATGCAATGATCGAGTGATATGCACAAGTTCAAACCATGGAAATATAAGGGATTGCATCAGATGTTGTAGTTGCAGCCACTCTAGTAATTATGCAGGCAGAATGTGGAGGCATAGCTAATGCACATGGAGTGTTTAACAAAATACCACATGAGACTCAATAGTGGTAGCTTAAACAAGGCGTTTACTGTTTAACACGCTGCCTTAAGGAAATATGTAACCTAGCAAATACAAACTGTGGAAGCACAGGCAATGCATGTGAGTTTTTAACAAAATGCCACGAGTGGAAAGTTACAAAACCAATCACGATATTTATCAAACCGCAGCGACAAATATGCTTGCAAAATGTGGAGAGATGACATATGAACTGTTTGATAGAATCTCATAAAAGATGTCTTGTGGATGCGATGATAGCAATGTATACACAAATTGAATTTGTCAGAAAGTCTTAATAAACTCTTAAGCAATTGCCTCAACTTTGTCAGTAGCATCCTATGGAATTCAAACTGGGCATGGAAATCCATCGACGTGTATGGGATATTTTACTATTTGAGGGATATTTTACTGCTTGACAGATATGATGAGGCTCATGAAATTGTTTAATATCGCCTAAATAAACTATGGTTTCAGTCAAATGCAATTGGTTGGTGTCAATACCAATTCTGGTAACCTTTGATGAGTATGATGAAAAAGCTTTAGAAAGTTTCAAGCTAATGCAATTAACGGGTGTAAAGCCAAATTCCACAACCTTTACTAGCATTCCTCCCACTTGTGTAGAGACGATAGGCCATGAAGTCTTGGTACAAGAATCACCAAGGCAAGTGAACTATCTGACAGAATGCTTCAAAGCATGTGGTCGCATAGACAACGCACGTAATCTGTTTGACAGGATACTCAAGGTAGAATGTGGTGGCATGGACAATGCATGGGGAGTGTTTGACAGAATATCATGTGAGACACAATCGTGGAAAGCTCAGACACGGCATGTAAAGTGTTTTATAGAATGCTTTAAAGAATGTGGTTTCTTTTAATGCAATGATCGCAGAGTATGCACCGAATTGCCACGACATTCATCAAAGCATAAAAGATAGTAACATCTAATTTGGCAACTTTCTTCATTGACTCCACCATTTTGTCATTTTGTTTGGCCTGCTCAGCAAGCTTTGCCATGTACACATGGTTTTCTCTTTTTTTTCCATCATTTTCAAGGCCAATTGAAATGTAAAAACCTCAAACTCGGGCTGAAAATGATCACAGTCGATCGAACAAGAAGAAAATCACACCCACGAGTGTTGAAACCACAGTCTCCTTGCACAAAAATGCCTTGCTTGCTTCCGATCTCCTCACAAACCCTCCTTATTGAAGAAGAAAAAGAGGCGGAAAAGGGCAATGATGTTAATGTTAAACGTATCAAGGAATACTGTCACAAAGTTGAGGATGAGTTTTGCAGGATTTGCAATGACATTCTCACAATCATTGATGAGCATCTTATCCCATCTTCTGGCAATGGAGAGTCCACAGTCTTCTACTACAAGATGAAGGGAGGTTATTATCGTTATCTTGCAAAGTTCAAGTCTGGAAATGAAAGGAAAGAAGTTGCAGATCAACCTCTCAAAGCTTAACAGGCAGCTTCAAATACAGCAACAACCGACCTTCCTCCTACCCATCCTATCAGACTTGGTCTGGCATTGAATTTCTTAGTGTTCTACTATGAAATTCTAAATTCTCCTGAGAGAGCCTGCCATTTGGCCAAATAAGCATTTGATGAAGCAATTGCAGAGCTTGACACTCTTAGTGAAGAGTCCCACAAAGACAGCACATTAATCATGCAACTACTGAGGGATAATCTTACTCTTTGGACATCTAATTTGCAGGAAGAAGGGGCTGAAGATTAGGCTAAAGTGGAGGATGACAAGATAGAAGAACTTGAGCACTAGCACTGAGTGCAGGATTCGCATGCAACTTCCATGGGGATTGATGAAGGTGATTATATAGGAATTGATCATACCATCATGTAAGCCTTCTTATTGTTCAAAGAAATATTATGTTCATGATGGATAAGGATGTTCGAGAGCTTGTAGACATGAATTCAGATGGTGAGATGATTATGAGAGCAAATGAAGAAAATGAAGACGGAGGCTACCTCAACAAAATCGACAAATGAGTTATTTATTCAATGTAATAGGTTTGAAATTCTTTTTGTAAAAAGTGACTTATGTCACTTATTGTAACCCAAGGTTAGAAAGTTGACTTCTACTGCGCATAAAAGTGTAGGTTACTAACTCATTGAAATTCACACAGAAAAGAGTTAGTTATTAACCCAGGATTAAAGTTAGTTACTAAGGTGGTTATTCTGGGGAGCCTATAAATACGAGGCTATTTGTAATGTATGAGGGGGGACTTTTTACAGAGGGGAAAACTCAGCTGGAATTCTAAGAGAAACTTGTAATGACATTTTGATTTGCACTATGTATAAAAAGGATTTTGGACTTGTATATTTCCAAAAGGATAATGAAGAATACCTCTTAATTCATATGTTCTAAATGTATTCATGTGTTATTATTGCTGATTTCTCGTATGTCAAATTGGTAGTCTTTTTATGCATTTGTGATTTGTACAATTGATGTAATGATGCACAAGCAACCTTTGGTATCTCAGTTTGAATATGCTGAAGTATCTTATCTTTGTGTATGTTGAGATTTGTCATTCTTCTTTATCATCATCTCATGGCTAAGCATATTATGTTACAAACTCCCCTTGTAATTAGTTGCAAATATTCATAAATCTTAGTTGATGGTCGTATGTTTGTTGTTGGGGTTTCTATCTTTATTTCTTGTTTAAGTTCTACGTTTTCTCCTTTATGTACTTTTAGGTTAAAAGTACAAGGAAATCCTAAACACCCCTATCATACGAGGGAGCTTCCGCTCTCAAATGCAGAGGAAGATCGTGCTTCATAGAATGATCTCTCCAACTGTTAGAACGTTTGTCATTGCTTATTGGGCAACTAGGGTCAGTTTTAGGTAAACGACCATAGTGACAAATCTGTTTACCAACAAAGACATATGTTGAAATTAATTAAATTGTATATACAATTGTAAATTAATACCTTGAAGGACCCCTTAGGACCACACAAGACCCCTTAGGACCATACAAGGCCCCTTATGATACATATGCACCCCTTAGGACCTATTAGGACCACATAAGAAGAAATGGTGTCAAAAAGCATCTTATGTGGTCCTAATGGGTCACACATATGTTCTAACTTATGGGTGACCCCTTAGGACCACACAAGGCCCCTTATGACACACATTCACCCCTTAGGACCTATTACGACCACATAAGACCAAATGATGTTGCAAGGGGTCTTATGTTATCCTAAGGGGACATACATGTTTCTAACACATGGGTGACCCCTCACAAGGCCCCTTACAACACATCTACTCCCCTTAGGACCTATTACGACCATCTAAGACAGATGTTGAAATTAATTCAATTGTATATGCAATTGTAAATTAATCCCCCTGAGGACCACACAAGGCCCCTTACGACACATATGCACCCCTTAGAACCTCTTAGGACCACATAAGACCAAATGGTGTTGAAAGGGGTCTTATGTGGTCCTAAGGGGTCACGCATGTGTTTTAACACATGGGTGACCCCTTACACATGGGTGACCCCTTAGGACCTATTACAACCACATAAGACCAAATGGTGTCGCAACGTGTCTTTTGTGGTCCTAAGGGGTCACCCATGTGTTCTAACAAATTGGTGACCCCTTAGGACCACACAAGACACCTTACGACACATTTGCATCGCTTAGGACCTATTATGAGCACATAAGACCAAATGGTGTCCCAAGGGGTCTTATGTGGTCCTAAGGGGTCACGCATGTGTTCTAACATATGGGTGACCCCTTAGGACCACACAACGCCCCTTACGACATGTGCACGGTTTACGACCTATTATGACCACATAAGACCAAATGGTGTTGCAAGGGCTCTTATGTAGTCTTAAGGGGTCACACATGTGTTCTAACACATGGGTGACCCCTTACGACCATACAAGGCCTCTTACGACACATTTGCACCCCTTAGGACCTACTACGACCACACAAGACCAAATGGTGTTGAAGGGCTCTCATGTGGTCCTAAGGGGTCACACATGTGTTCTAACACATCGGTGACCCCTTGTGACCACACAAGGCCCCTTATGACACATTTGCACCCCTTGAGACCTATTAGGACCACATAAGACCAAATGGTGTCGAAAGGGGTCTTATATGGTCCTAAGGGGTTATGCATGTGTTCTAACACATGGGTGACCCCTTAGGACCACACAAGGCCCCTTATGACACATGTGCACCCCTTAGGACCTATTATGACCACACAAGACCAAATGGTGTCATAAGGGGTCTTATGTGGTCCTAAAGGGTCACACGTGTTCTAACACATGGGTGAGCCCTTAGTACCATACAAGGCCCCTTACGACACATCTGCACCCCTTAGGACCTATTATGACCACACAAGAAGAAATGGTGTCGAAGGGGTCTTATGTGGTCCTAAGGGGTCACACGTGTTCTAACACATGGGTGACCCCTTATGACCACACAAGCCCCCTTACGACACATTTACACAACTTAGCACCAATTTCGAGTACACAAGACCAAATGGCGTCGAATGGATCTTATGTGGTCCTAAGGCATCACGCATGTGTTCTAACACATGGGTGACCCCTTATGACCTCACAAGGCCCCTTATGACACATCTGCACCCCTTATGACCTCACACAGCCCCTTATGACACATCTGCACCCCTTACGACCTATTAGAAACACAGAAGACCAAATTTTGTCGTAAGGTGTCTTATGTGGTCTTAAGGGGCCACACATGTGTTCTAACACATGGTTGGCCCTTTAGGACCACACAAGGCCCCTTACGACACATGTGCACCATTTAGAACCTATTAGGACCACATAACACCAAATGGTGTCAAAAGGGGTCTTAACTCTTATGTTGTCCTAAGGGGTCACACATGTGTTCTAACACATGGGTGACCCCTTAGGACCATAGAAGGCCCCTTACGACACATCTGCACCCCTTAGGACCTATTACGACCACATAAGACAAAATGGTGTCGAAAGGGGTCTTATGTGGTCCTAAGGGTTCATGAATGTTTTCTAACACATGGGTGACCCCTTAGGACCTATTAGGACAACATAAGTACAAATGGTGTTGCAAGGGGTCTTATGTGATCCTAAGGAACCACGCATGTGTTCTAACACATAGGTGATCCCTTAGGACCACACAAGGCACCTTACGACACATCTCCACCCCTTAGGACCTATTACGACCATATAAGACATGCTGAAATTAATTAAATTGTATATGCAATTGTAAAATAATACCCTTAGGACCACAGAAGGCCCCTTAGGACCACACAATGCCCCTTATGACACATGTGTACCCCTTAGGACCTATTAGGACTACATAAGACCAAATGGTATCGAAAGGTGTCTTATGTGGTCCTAATGGGTCACACATGTGTTCTAACACATGGGTGACCCCTTAGGACCACAAAAGGCCCCTTATGACACATGTGCACCCCTTAGGACCTATTACGACCACATAAGACCAAATGGTGTCACAAGGGGTCTTATGTGGTCCTAAGGGGTCACACATGTGTCTAACACATGGGTTACCCCCGAGGATCACGCAAGGCCCATTACGACACATTTGTATCCCTTAGGACCTATTACAACCATATAAGACATATGTCAAAATTAATTAAATTCTATATGCAATTGTAAATTAATACCCCATAAGACCACACAAGGCCCCTTACGACACATCTGCACCCCTTAGGACCTACTAGGACTACATAAGACCAAATGGTATCGAAAGGGGTCACACATGTGTTCTAACGCATGGGTGACCCCTTAGGACCACACAAGGCCCCTTATGACACATGTGCACTCCTTAGGACCTATTACGATCACATAAGATGAAATGGTGTAGCAAGGGGTCTTATGTAGTCCGAAGGGGTCACGCATGTGTTCTAAGACATGGGTCACCTCTTAGGACCACATAAGGCCCCTTACGACACATGTGCACCCGTTAGGAGCTATTACAACTAGATAAGACCAAATGGTGTCGAAAGGGGTTTTATGTGGTCCTAAGGGGTCACGCATGTGTTCTAACACATGGGTGACCCGTTATGACCACACAAGGCCCCTTATGCCACATCTGCACCACTTAGGACCTATTAGGACCACATAAAACCAAACAGTGTCACAAGGGGTCTTATGTGGTCCTAAAGGGTCATGCATGTGTTCTAACACATGGGTGACCCTTAGGAACACACAAGGCTCCTTACAACACATCTCCACCCCTTAGGTCCTATTACGACCATATAAGACATGTTGAAATTGTTGGCATTTTTGATGATGATGTTGTGATTGTCATTGATGGACACACACACTAATACATTTGGACTTGATTTTCGACTGAGGTTTCCGATGGAAAAGGTATATTGTGGCCAAATTTGATTTATTTTTGAAAAAATGCCTGCATTCGTCATAATTCCGACCGAAATTACCCATTTGGTTTCGACGAAGAAGGCATTAGCAATGAGAATTTTCTTTTTTTCAAAAAAGTGCTCGAGTTCATCGTAATTTCGATGACAGCGGCCATTACAAAAATTAAAAAAGAGGCGGGGAATTCATTTTTGAATTGCAATCCCGCGTAGGCATCTGTGGCGACTTCAACCCCTAAGAACATCAAACCTGCATCGAATGCAATCCCATGCAGGAGGTAGATTCAAATTGCCCTAGTTTTTAATTTCATGTTGCAAAATATATACATATGGTGGTTAATTTTCCTAGTTTAATCTCGTAAAACCATAGAACTATGATGGAGGAGTGACCGTTCAATTTTGTATCAGAAATTCCTTCCTCCCGTATATGCGCGTGTTGATTGTTCACATGAGATCACATCTCTTTACGGCATCGTATCAAACAATTCACGAGCCTTGTCCATGTTTCCACATTTTGCATTTATGTCAAGTAGGGCATTTGCAAGTACAACACCTAACAAAATTCCTCTATCCATTATGCTTTGATGGATGTCCATACCCTGTTCCAAAGCTCCCATTTTTGCACAGGAAGGGAGGATGCTGGCAAAGGTTGTGGAATTTGGCTTTATGCCTTCCAATTTCATTTGCTTGAAAGTGTCTAAAGCCTTTTCGACAAATCCATTTTGTGCATATCCAGCAATCGTTGCAGTCCATGAGACAACATTTCTTTTAGGCATTCTATCAAATAGTTCACGTGCCTTGTCTATGCTTCCACATTTTGCATACATGTCTACCAAGGCAGTTACAACTACAACATCTGACAAAATTTCTCTATCCTTTATGCTTCGATGAATGTCCATACCCTGTTCCAAATCTCCCATTTTGGCATAGGTAGGGAGGATAGTAGCAATGGTCATGGAATTTGTCTTTACACCTGTCGATTGCATTTGCTTGAAAGTTTCTAAAGCCTTCTCAACAAATCCATTTTGTGCAGTTGCAACTACATCTGACAAAATTCCTCTATCTTTTATGCTTTGATGGATGTCCATACCTTGTTCCAAAGCTCCCATTTTGGCACAGGCTGGGAGTAGGCTGACAAACCTATCTAAAGAAATGCAATGATCAGCTCCAAAGACATCAAACCACTACTAACAAAATCGAGAGTCTAAAATATGATAGGGAATAGTGTGAGCTGTCCTGAAATAAAATATTTTATTTTCAATTTCTACTAAAACATAATTACTCAGCCATTTAATGTTATTAATAAGTGTTTAATTTATGAAAGAGATAAATGGTTGGCCACAAGTACATGAGTTACTAAATGCACACAAATAAGTGAATTTGATATTCAAAACTATCTACAATGAATTCAATTTTTGTCCATTAGTCATTTATGTTTGCAATAAGCATCTTTCTTTGTTTTTCGTTATCTTTATTCATAGTTATGTGCATATTTCACATTCTATAATTAGGATATCAATTGCTATGGCTGAACACTAGCATGATGTTTGTGTTGTGGTATAGATGCGTGGAAACATAATTATTGGATTGTTATATTATAGAGATCATAAATCTAGATATCGCATATTAGTTATAGCTCTTCTTGGATTGAGTCTAAAGTTGACATACAGTCATAAAGCCATTATTAGCAGATCTATCCATTTCTAGTAAAGACAATTAAGAAAGTCATTTTGATATTGAGAGTTTCTTATCTGTTTACCTATTGATCATTATTAAGCCATAATATTTAGGTCTATTTATCTCTCTTACAAAACCTCTGTAAGTGTCCTAGATTGTCCCTACTATTCACTCTTCAATTTGGAAAAATGGAGTTCTAAAGATTTGTTGCACAAGATGGTGTTGAACGTATCAAAAAGGCTAGCATGGAAGGCATGTTCAAGATTCCACTTGTACAACTTACAACAAATGATTTGTTGATAGAAGAAATTCTTGAAACAGGGATACAATCGAAAGACAAGTAAGTACATACAAACCTCCTCAGTTGAAAGTAAAATCTGTGTATAAAAGGAGTACATTGAAAGCCAATCCATAAACACAATAGAGATACCGATGGAGACTTAATTGGATGTATCATATCGCACCAAAGTTGTTAGAGTATGCTAAGCTAGTACATAATGTTTCATAAAGCCACATTAGTATTTTACCCAGACCATTATCTACCAAAACTAACTATAGTAATCCTTTTGAGGATTAATTTCATGGTGCTAGATCTTCATTTAGTTCCACTTCTTGTTGGAGATAAGAATAGTTATTTCTTGAGGTAGATGAATATCCCATTAACAAAGGACAATACCCTTTCTAGAATATACCAAATTCTACTCCAACAAAAGATCATGGGGGTTTCACTAGAGATTAAATAAGAGATAGACTTCTACTGCTGCATTAAAAGCATTGGCATGTTCTTCATTTATTGATGTAAACTCTCTATGACGCCACCACAACCAACAAAGGTGTAAAAAGTTGTTTGCAATGCATGGATTTTTAGGATTGTCCTTTGAGAAAATAGAATTAAAGTATGGAAGCAAAATCTGCCAGCTCCTGAGGGAAAGACCATGTCAGACAATAATTTCTATTTTCTTGCCTGTGAAGAAAGACCATGTCAGACAATATCAACGAACAACAAAATAAGGAGACAATTGCTAGATTGTGGTCTAACTTGAAAAAAAAAGGTGATGGAAAATGTTATTGTCTGTGCAAAATTTGTAAGGGGTTAAAGACTAGAAGACTTCTAATCAAAACAATGAAGAAACATTGTAGGCTGCATGGTCACATTGAAGGTGGACATGATTATCATCCATTTGTAAGTTTTTCATTATATCGTTTTGACAATTTATGTACATAATAAATCACATGACGATGAGATCATGATCATGGTTTATTCATGTATATCAATTTTATATAGGTCGAGCACCCCGGAGCACATGGTATGGATCAACACAACCCCAAGAATATGATTTTCAAAGTGGATGAACATGGAGGTTTGAATATCGAAGCTGAAGATAATGATCCCATGGAAGATGAAGATCATGAGTCAGAAAACACAATTGAAGATGATGGTACAAATACATTGATCCATGACTCATTTAGTACTCGCGCAACTGATCATGATTATGAAGATGACCTTGATGTTGTTAATGATGTCCCTCTACTTGAGAAGGCATCTGAGGTCCTTTATGAAGGCTCATAGGAAACTCTTCTCTCCGATATATTGTTGTTGGTGAACTTGAAGGTTATGAATGGCTTATCCAACATAACAATGTCATGTATGTTAAGGCATGTCATATATGTCATAATAAACTGTGAATCATGTTGTACCATTAATATTCTTTATTATAACAAATTATATTTTGTTGTTGTAGATTGATAGGTGAGTTTTTGTTACCACCATCAAATATTCTACCTCACTCATACCGAGAATTACCTACCGTTATGAAAGATATTGGAATGGAGTATCAAGCAATAGATGCTTGTCCCAATGATCATATTATATATCACAAACAACATGAATTTCAAACTGAATGCCCTGAATGTCATATCAGTAGATATCGAACAGATCAAATAACAAAAAGGGTTCCTCGCAAGGTTCTTCACTATATTCCCATTATTCCACGTATGCAATGATTATTCAAGTGCACTACCTTGGCACAATTTATGGATTACCATGTACGCAATAGAAGTCGAGATGACATTATTTGAATGCCCGTGGATGGTTCAGCATTTATGGACATAGAGGAAAATTGGCCACACTTTAAAGAAGAACCTCGTAATCTCAGGCTTTCATTGGCAGCAAACGGTGTCAATCCATTTGGAGAGATGAGATCTATTTACTCAGTGTGGCCTATTTTTGTTATCAACAATAGCATTCCTCCATGGATGTCGATAAAGAGGGAGCACATAATGTTGGCAATGATTGTTCTAGGTATTTAATCATTTAAATATAGTCATCTAAATTTAATTATAAATATTGCAGTAAAATGGTCATAATAATTATGTAATATTTTTGTTCATTCGATTAGGTAAGTACCAAGTTAAAGGTATGAATGTATATATCAATCCTCTTATCAACGAGTTGCTGGAGTTATGGAATGGTGTCACTATGTATGACGTCTCTAGACCAATAGGACAAAGATAATTTCAATTCCATGCGATGCTTCTATGGACAATACACGATGCCCCAGGGCTAACACATTTTTGTGGTATGTTATAGTGTTTAAGTTGTGCATGAACATTATAATTCAAAAAATTATCATATTTAATCCAATTATACATTATCTTGTAGGTCTTCAAACAAAGGGAAAATTTGCATGTCCTGTTTGTGGTCCAAAGATGAAATCTCGTCATTCAAAAAGTTTAGGAAAGCAAGTGTTTGATGAGTATAGGCACTTTCTCCACAAAAATCATAAGTATCGAAATACTGAAAAACATCTTTTCAATGGGAAAGAAGAGAATACATCAAAGCCACGAAGAATGACACCTCACTTGTGGAAGTTGGTATATAATAGAATTAATCGTCAAGGCAATGCCATTCCATCTATTGGTTTGTCATAAAACATCTTTTCTATTTTGTTTTGTTTACTGATGATGTGATTGATGATCATGATGGTTGTGAAGGCATAAATGACCACCTTCCTAAGGGAATAAAAAGTTATCCCCAACAATTTAGTAGGTTGCCCTACTACTAGTAGTTACAAATTGTTCATTTGTTTGATAGTATGCATATTGGAAAGAATATAATAGAGACATTATGGAAAATATTGGATGGAAAGTGTGACAAAGAAAAAACTGTCAAAATATGTAGTGACATTCAGGATTCCAATCATGCAATGATAAATGTCATTCAATCAATAAGCCATGGAGACTAGATTAATATAAGTGAGCTTCCTTGGTTATTAATGGACCAGCAAAGCAATGCTATAAAAGAAGTCATACGAAAAATTCGATTTCCCACAGGTTTGCTACGAACATAAACAATCTCATCTCAAAGAAAAGTGAATTTGGGCCAGGGATGAAAATGCATGATTGGCATACCTTCATTACGGTAATTCATGTTCTTGTGTTTTTAGTATGTATTTAATTACTGAGCATACGTGTACTTTTCATTATGTTACAAAAAAATGAAAAAATAATTTTATAATTGTTGCAGTACGTTCTACCTCTATCTCTCCTAGACAACTTCGACAATAATGTCAAGCAAGTCATATACGATCTTGGAAATTACATAAGGTAAGTAGTGATACTTGTTTAGTTCATTGTATAGATATTATATTTACGATTTGTTTTACTTCTTATGTAATATATTTTTTTGCGTCTTGAATACCTTGTAGGTGGTTGTCTTGTAAAGAAATCCATAAAGACGATATAAAATATTGGAAGAGAAAAATTCCTCATTTAATGTGTGAAATGCAAAAGTGTCTACCTCCAGCTTTTTTCAATGCACAAGAACACTACCTCATACACCAAGTTGAGGAGATTGAATTGTGTGGACCTGTACACACTAGGTCAATGTGGATGGTTGAGAGGCACTTGAATTTTTTGAAGGCTTTGGTTCAACAAAGAGCACATCCTGAGGGTACTATGGTGGAGGGATATATGGTATACCAGACTATGGTGTACATTTCTGAATATCTTCCTAAGTTTGCAGCAAAGATCCACGTGGATCGCATTTGGGATCCCAACACCATTAACAAATTTGAAGGGCAGTACTTGACAGGGAAAGGTAGATTAAGGAAAGTGAGAGGTAATTATAAGATGTTATTGTAGTTAATTAATTCTTAATCTTCAAAATAAATCGATTGTAAGACGTCTATTTATTTTTCGTATAGTTGGTCAAGAGTGGGATGCACTACATTTGTATATTGCAAACAATCTTGATTGGATGACGGTATGGATTGAACGTTGTCAACATTCTAGATGCACATTAACATGGGAAGGTGTGGCTTCATTGGTTAAAGAAGCACATCGTAATGGAGATTCCAATGTTACGCAAAGGGAAATTGATTTAGCATATGTTTTAAGAGATAAATAGGTGTAGACACCCAAAATTGTCATGTCTAATTAAATAAATATTTTATTTATTTAATTATCTAAGCCTAATTCTTCTATTAATTAAATAAATCTTTATTTATTTAATTAATTCATTTATCCTCTTCTAGCCTTATTTCTCATTTAAATAAATACATTTATTTATTTAAATTATCCCTTTCCTAAATTAAATAAATATTTTATTTATTTAATTGTCCTACTTCTTCTATTAATTAAATAAATCTTTATTTATTTAATTAGTTCATTATCTTTTTCTACACATGACACATGTCATTCATCTCTTATTTCCTACACTACCTACCTCTTTCATTATTTTGGTATTTCTTATACCTACCCTCTAATCCTAGCCGACCTCTCTTTTTACACCTCTCAATCTTAACCCTCCATTTCTTATTGTGTCTTCTATTTAAGGAGATGCTTTCTTCATTGACAAACCCTAATGACTAATTTTGGAGGACTTAGCTACACTACAATTCTACTTGCAACCACATTCCATTCTTTATTGAGCTCTTGTGCACATAAAAATCTGAGAGCAAGCATATCAAACAAGATCAATGGAGATAGGAGGAATGGAGATCAAAACCCTAGTGGACATGTGATGGTATAATCTTTGTGATTTTGAGTTATTTTGCATTGTCTTAGGTTATCTTCATATGTTATGGTGGATCTTTGTTGATTGTTAGGCTAGGGTTTGGTGGTTGAATCCATTTTAGTCTTTCAATATTGTTGTTTATTGCTATCCATTTTCACCATACACATTTTGGCATGCCCGGTGGGACTCTTGTTCCTTTGCATTTAACATTTTGTTGCAGATTTTGCATTTTTGAAGTTGCAGATCGGACGATTTCGACGACATTTTAGGTTTTTTCCGCGTCTGCGAGTGTTCGGATCGTGTTTTTGTATTTCAGAGGCGTCTGTGATATCTTTTATCGCGTCTGTGTTTCTGTCATTTTCTATTTTTGCAGGTTTCCGAAAGTCGCGTCTGTGATCCTTAATCGCGTCTGTGAACCATCTGATCGCGTCTGCAGAATAAAGAGGCGTCTGTGTTCTGAAATCACGTCTGCGAATCACAGAACCGCATCTGTGTCGGACAGACGCGTCTGTGTCTGGTATAACAGCGTCTGTGCATTCTGTTTTGCAAATTTTTTTCAAGTTTTTCGATTCGGCTTTTCGGATTTTGTACTTAGGGTTTCAGATCTGGTTTATTTTTGGCTAACCTTTGCAGATCTAGCTAACCTGGTTTATGCAGCTTGCTTTGGAGGCAAATACATTTTTGTTGAAGGCCCCTTTTCACAAAGTCTTTTTGGGTTTTCTTAAAATTTACCTAACTTGTGTGCTTGCAGGAAGGGGTTATCATTTGAAACAGCCCAAACTACTAACAATTTTGTTGCAGGGCCTTAGCTAGGGTTTTGTAATTTTATTTGTGTGCCTTGTCTTCATAGCTTAGCAAACACTTCAATTGGTGCACTAAAATTGAACCATTGTCTTTTGTGTCTTGAGCAATAGGCTCTTTTTGTTTATTCTTTAGAGGGCCTGTCTTCCCGTGTGGTCATTAGGACTACTAGTGAGAAGAGAACGACCCAAGTGGTAGCAAAAGAAAAGCCATCTTCTTCCAAGCCACTATAATCAAATGTATTCATGGTGAAAACTATGAATAATGTGTGCTGATTAGTTCATACCGACACTATGTCTCCCCATAAACCCGTTTGATCAAATTTATTTGATCATTTGTAGGGCGTAACCCCTACCGGCTGGGAGCCTTCTGTATTTACAGAGCTGAAAGTGCCGCATGTATGGCCACACGAGCGGATGCCCTTACTAGTACCTCATTGTTTTAGATGCCCAAATCCTTCTAGTTGTTGAGGCAGGAGGTCGGACCTCTGGTAGCGGCCCACACACATACGGTTCTTAGTAGAGATACAAAGTTCGCCATGGGGAGTTTTCATGGGGACTGATGCTTGGCTGACCCGAGAAGTGAGTGCTGAGGGTGGAGCCAGTGAGGTCAAGCATCTAAGTATCCGCTCTGAATAGCGTAGCCTCGGGGGTAAAACCCCATGTGGGATCAACAATTATTGTTCTGGCCAGCCATAAGAATTGTGCTTGACTTATGATAAACATTCAAACAATCAAGACAAAACAGCAAAACATTGTGTCTTTTGTGTCTTCAAGTGTATGCAAAAACTTTTTACATCAAACAACACACTTTTTGGAGTCTAAACAGTCTGCAAACATTGGGTCATCAACACTGTGTCCTCTTGTCACGAAAAACAGTCGAAAAATCAGATTTGGTCACAGCAAAACAAATTCACAGATAGGAAAGATTGCACTAAGGTTACAGAAACGCGTCTGTGTCGGTTAAAACCGCGTCTGTGTCTGATAAACGCGTCTGTGAAGTACAGAATAGCGTCTGTGTCGAACAGAGACACGTCTGTGTCTGGAAATCGCGTCTGTGAAGTATACAGGAGCGTCTGTGTCCACAATTGCAAACATCAACAGGAAATCTCAGAATCACGTTTGTGTCAAATAGAATAGCGTCTGTGTCTTCAAACCGCGTCTGTGAAGTATACAGAGGCGTCTGTGTCAGGATTGGAAAAACTATAACAGTCAAATAAACAAAGAAATCAGTTTCGGCATACTTGAGCTTCCTAGGTTGTCTCTTCAGATTTCATCTAGCATTCAACCCGTTCTAAGGTTTCACACAGTCCATCATTGCTTCACATCTCATTTTACATTCATACTTGTCTAAACTTGAGTCAAAAGGTCACTTGCTTGTCCTCACTATACTTTGTCAACACACTACATACTACAACACTTTGCTAAGTGGTCCCTCATCAAGGTTTCTTACCTTTGGGTCTCATTTGGTCTTACTTAGAGTCAAGGTCAGCTTACCTCATCAAGAGAAACTATCCTCTCTTTGGAAGTCACACCTACTCTACAACATACATACTTGGTCTTACACTTTGGACATTGCAAGTAAACTTCAGATTCATTTACACTCCATACAACTCTTGTTCTTACATACTCTTGTCATTTTCGTCTAAGTCTCTCACATATTGGTCTAACACCTAGTTCATGGTTGAAACCCGTCTTCAAAAATCTAGGAGAAAAGCTAAAGAAGCTCAAGGGCCCGTAAACATGAGTTCTTATGAGTATGACAATGATGTCTTCTACAATCCTGAGCACACTACATTACCAGACATGAATGTTTATAGACACAATCCAAATATGGAAAGCGCAAACGCTATACACAACGCTACACACAATGACAATGTTGACAATTCTTCAATACTATCAGCAGACATACAAGAATCTATAATGGACCCTCAATTCAATAGATTGGTTGAAGAGATAATGAGGAGAGATCGTCAATACTTTCTAAACATGATGGCACAAAGTGGAGCTAAAATACCACATGATTTTGACTTATCTCAACTTATGGAAAGTAGACCTTCACAACAAACTCAACCAAATAGTGGAGGACCAAATAATATGATGCCAGAGTCACCATCAGTTTTGCTTCAGAAACCAGCAATCCCACATATACAAGCTCAAATGCATGATACTTACACTCAAAGACCATCATGGAGGCCTTATGTTCAAACACATGCTCAAGATATGGGTCAACCAAGACAAATGGATAATCAGGGACTTCCTCAAAATTTTGACACAAGAAGACCTCATGTCAAAATTGGGGGCAACACAATGGAAAATGAAAGGCCCATTGAATATGGTTTATATACACAAAACAGATATGGGGTCCCTCAACAAGAAATTATGCCAAGTGCTCCATATATGTCGCAACAATATAGACCTCCATATGGACATGTCTACGATCAGTATCATCCATACATGCAACAAGCTCCTCCTCAAATGGGTGTTTCAAACATGGGATATGCTACAAGAAATCCATCTCCTCCCAAAAATAATTTGGAGCAACAAATTAGAGATCTACAAAAGAAAGTGGAAGACATGGGCACATCAAAACCCACATATACTATGAGAGATATATGCCCTTATCCCTTTGATAAGAGCATTCCAATGCCTCCATTTCCTCCGCACTTTGCAACACCGAAATTTGACAAATATAGAGGGAGAGGAGACCCCAAGGCACACATAAGACAATTCTTCACAGCTTGCATTGAGGTAGCGGCAGAAGAAACATACTTAATGAGGTTGTTCCCATAGAGCTTAGGAGATCAAGCGATGGAATGGTTTTCTCAATTACCTCCTGGTATTAAGTCATGGGGTGACTTGGCAGAGGCATTCATTCAACATTTCTCTTACAACATTGAAACATATGTCTCAGTTACTACCTTGTGCAATACGAAACAAAAAGAAGGAGAATCTTTTGCGTCATTTTTACAAAGATGGAGAAACTTAGCTAGCAGATGCTCTTGTGAAATCCCGCAAAAACAAATGGTGGAAATGTTCACACAAAATGTTAACAAGGCTATTGGTTATGATCTCAGAAAAGCTTGTTTGTCTACATTTAAGGATGTCATTGAAAAGGGCCTAGCAACAGAAAAGGTCTTAATTGAACAAGGAGTTATCAAACTATTCAAAGAAAAAAAAGAGGACTTTAAGGGAAAGGACAAACCAAAGTTTTGGAACAAGAACAAGAACACAGTTAATGATGGTGTTGTTGATGCCAACACAGTGAGACCAAAGTTCATCTTTTCTGGATCAAATTCTACCAACAATCAAGTGAACAATCAAATGGCTGCTAAACCACGAAGGAAGTACACTCCATTGGGAGAACCACTTGAATCAGTATTCAAAAAGCTTGTAGCAAACAAAGTGATCACGGTCCCAGATTTTCCTCCATATGAACCAAAGGTAAAACCGAATTGGTGGAATGATGATGAATATTGCGAATTTCATAAGAGCAAGGGTCACAAGACAAGTAATTGCCATCGATTGAAAAACATTGTACAAGATCTCATTGACAGAGGAGATATTGAGATTGAGGGACATTCATCTAACCAAGAGCATGAGGTGTTTAAGGAACCATTCCCAAAACATGATAAGGGAAAAGGCAAAGTCACAGATGATCAAGCCAATTACACCAGAACATCTTACAATTATGATTCCACTATTAATCACATCTCAATGGACAATCATATTTCTACCATTACTATCAAAAATAAAAATCCTGAGAATCCTCCTCAGCGACCTAAAATTATCCTAAAAGGTGTGGGATCTTCATCCGAAGCTACCTCTGAATGTCATGTTACAACCCGTCGAGGTAAGATCACATTGCCAGGTACCTCTACTAAGAATACCAATCTTTCGTCAACTAAGCCTGAGTACGATCTTGTAGAGCAATTAGGGAAAACACCCGCACTCATCTCTATTCTTGAGCTCTTACGTATATCTCCTGCACATAAAGCTGTCCTTGACAAAACCTTGAGAGATACTGCTGTCCCTACTGATCTGAACGTGGATCAGTTTCAAGCCATGGTGGGATACCTATCCATTCCACACTCCCTCACATTCACAGAAGCCGATGACGCCTCCATAAGTCAGCCTCACAATGCACCTCTACATATTGAAGCCTTCATACATAAACACCGAATAAAACGAGTCCTGATAGATGGAGGAGCAGGTCTTAATATTTGTACATTGAGCACCATCAGACAATTGGGATATTCTGACAAAGCTGTGAATGCTACAAACCAAATCACTATTAAGGCTTATGATGATGAAGAGCGTTCGTCCAAGGGCACAGTCATCTTACCACTAAGAATAGGGCCAGTCACAAAGGACGTGATTTGTCAAGTCCTAGATCTAGACCTCACGTATAACATATTGCTAGGACGTCCGTGGATTCATGAAATGAGGGCAGTCCCATCAACATACCATCAGTGCATAAAATTTCCTCATAATGGAGTCGAGGTAACGGTCAATGGTGATCCAAATCCATTCATATATTGCAATAACTTGAGATCACATACCGAGATTATCATTCCCAGCAATCGTGAGGCTACTCCTTCTTCAGCATATATTGATCCTGAGTCATTAAAGCCCTCGACATCCAAACAAGGTGAACTTAGAGCCAAGTTTCAAGACAAAGGCATGGGAGAATACACTCTGAATCAAACAATGTTCTTATGACAAGTCATGAACTCCCCCAAGGAATATGGGAGACCACATCCTAATAAGCAAATCTCCATCATGCTCCTCAAATGGGATCCTACCGTTTTTCAAAAATGGGGCGAACTAGAGGAGGAAAGTTTATATAAAATGCTATATAAGGACGCTGAAGATGATACACATGATCAAATTATAATACCCTGTGAAAACTATGGTAAAGGTTTCAAAATTCTGCAGAGATTCGGGTATGATGGAAAAAGTCCTCTCGGACTACGCAAAGAAGGTGTCATGGAGCCTCTACAACCTGAGCTAACTACAAGAAGGGAACGCTCTAAGGGGCTTGGTTTTCTAAATCCCAAGATTCAAAACAAGAGAACAAAACAGATATGGCGAGTCAAAGTGGCTGAAGTTCAACAAGAGGATAATTATTCCACAGACTCCAATGAGTGGGAATGGGGTTCAGACAAATCCTCCATCGACTATGAACTTAATGAGACATTTAGAGAGCCAGATGAACCTACAGAGGAGGAGGAGTTTTACAAGAAATTCAGAGTTGGTCAAGAACCGACCCATAAGGATCCCGCACAAGCTTCGTTTCAGGGCCCTAGGTCAGGATCACATAGGATGAGGACACCTGTCCCTGAGGGTGCTACTAGTGATGATAATTTGGACTCACTCACGATCGACACTGATGAGGAGAGTGCCATTGACGACCTCGATGACTACCTTGACATACCTGAATATAACCACATCTTCACTATTAGCCTTGCGGACTCTAAAAACACTAAAGACCTTCCCCTCGTTCACCCCCAACTCATTGACTGGGATCAGGATGGACCACCACAGATTGATACATTTCAAAATGACGAAGCTATTGTTGATTATCTCGGCATTCGCGATGATCTTCCTCTTGGAGACCATAAAGCAGGATACGCCATAGAGCTAAATAACATGGCATACTTTGGTGAGGGTGTCGGGCCTTCTAGTCGCAAAAATGTGAAAATAAAGACAAAACAAGGGTCTTATGGCGAAAACCACACTGTGGCGCTCTCTGACTCTAAAAAAGTAAAAAGAAAGGACGTATCTGAGGGTGAAAACCTCTCTGAGGCGCCCGAAGATGGAAGGCTTGACATTCTCCCAGCATCATACGAGGAAAAATCATCCATGTTGGTAGAGGAGACTATAAAGACAAACATTGGTACAGCAGAGGTTCCACACAACATATTTTTGGCTCAATCATTGACAAAGGCCGAGAAAGCAAGGTTCATAAGCTTCTTTAAGGAACGACAAGTCAACTTCGCATGGTCTTATGCTGATATGCCTGGACTAGACCCCGACTTAGTAATGCATCATTTAACAGTCAAACCGGGGGCAAAACCAGTAAAACAGAAATTGAGGAAAATGCATCCACAGGTGGCATTGCTAGTCAAGGCAGAGCTGGAGAAATTACTAGATGTCGGATTCATACGCCCAATTGATTATCCCGAGTGGATTTCCAACTTAGTACCTGTTAGCAAACCAGATCGCAGTATCCGAATATGTATAGACTTCAGGGATATTAACAAGGCTTGTCCGAAGGACGATTTCCCATTACCAAACATTGATTTAATTGTTGATCTCACAGCAGGCCATGAGATGTTATCTTTAATGGACGGATTCTCTGGATATAATCAGATCAGGATTGCACCTGAAGATCAACATAAAACATCATTCACTTGTCCATGGGGAACCTTCTGCTGGAATGTCATGCCCTTTGGACTGAAAAATGCAGGTGCCACGTATCAACGAGCCATGACTACTATCTTCCATGATCTCATGCATGTAAAGGTGGAAGATTATGTCGACGACCTTTTGGTTAAATCAATAGACAGAAATACACACTTGGACATACTTTCAGTTGCTTTTGATAGGCTGGAAAAATACAAGGTAAGATTAAACCCAAAGAAATGTGTCTTTGGAGTAACCTCCGGGAAGCTCCTAGGATTCATTGTGTCTAAAAGAGGAATAGAAGCGGATCCAGCAAAAGTCAAGGCTATCTTGGACATGCCGCCACCCAAGAATATCAGTCAACTTCGGTCTTTACAAGGGAGACTCTAGTCCATACGAAGATTCATAGCACAACTTGCAGATAAGTGTAATCCTTTCCAGCACCTGCTACACAAAAACATTAAGTTCAAATGGGACGAGAACTGTCAACAGGCTTTTCAGGCACTTAAAGACTATCTTTTGAACCCGCCAGTTTTGATGCCACCAATTCCGGATCAACCATTGCTACTTTACATATCAGCTACTCCAACAGCACTGGGGGCACTACTAGCACAGCAAATACATGACGGCAAGGAAAAAGCAGTCTACTATATCAGTCGCACATTGGTGGGATATGAGCTGAACTACACACCAATTGAGCGTGCATGTCTCGCTGTGGTCTTCGCTTCACAAAAATTATGACATTATATGCTCACCCACAAGACCAAGTTGATTGCCAGAATTGATCCACTAAAATATCTGCTCAACAAAGCTACACTTACTGGGCGACTGGCCAAGTGGGTAATGATTTTGAGTGAATTCGACATTGAATACGTGGACAGAAAAGCCATAAAAGGACAAGCAATTGCAGATCAACTGGCAGATGCTCCCATGATAGATGATGCTCCTCTACAGTCAGAATTTCCAGATGAGTCCATTCTAACAATATCACCTGCAAAGCCATGGCAACTATACTTTGATGGCTCATACACACAGCATGAGGCAGGAGCGGGTATACTCTTTATAACTCCCCAAGGTGATTCTATACCAAAGTCATACCGCTTATCATTTCCTTGCACCAAAAATATAGCGGAATACGAGGCATTAACAACTGGGTTAAGAATTGCAGTTCAGTGGAAGATCCAGGAACTTCGTGTTTTTGGGGATTCTCAACTTGTCATCCGTCAAGCAACTGATGATTATCAAACAAAAGATGAAAAGCTAATGCCTTACAAACAACTGGTAGATGATCTGAAACAACACTTTGCAAAGATAGAGTTTGAGCAGATACCAAGAGAACAAAATCGCGCTGCTGATGCCATGGCTACAATTGCTTCACTCATTGACCTACCGCAAAATGAGACCTGCTATGAGTTCCTGGTTGACAACCTGCTGATTCCGTCATATGAGATCACTCCTACGGAAATGATATGTGTTGTTGGTCCTGAATCCCAGTTATATGGTTCCATATTCACATACCTTCGCGACAACATCTTACCTCCCGATTTATCGAACAACCAACGCCGCACTTTCATCCGCCAATCCTCCCGATACGTTATCCTAGCTGATATCCTATACCGACGAGGTCTAGATGGCACCCTCCTTAGATGTTTAGAGAGTGACGAAGCTCAGATTGCGTTACGAGAAGTGCACGAAGGGATATGTGGTCCGCATACTAGTGGTCCTACCTTGGCCAAGAAACTCATCAGGACTGGATACTACTGGCCTACTATGGAAAAAGATGCATATCAGTTTGTCAAGAGGTGTAAGCAGTGTCAAATTCATGGAGACCTCATACACGCCCCAGCACAAGAACTACAGCCACTTGCATCTCCTTGGCCCTTTTGTCAGTGGGGACTCGATCTCATAGGCAAGATTCACCCTCCTTCTTCCAATGGACATAAATTCATTATCACAGCCACAGAGTATTTCACAAAGTGGATTGAAGCCGTGTCTCTCACGCAAGTTACTGGGAAACAAATTGCTACTTTCATCCTGAACTACATCATTTGCCGATACGGGATCCCTACTTCCATTATTACTGACAACGGGCGTCCTTTCAAGAACCAGGATGTTCGTGAACTCTGTGAGCGCTTCCATATCTCTCATCGTTTCTCCACACCATATTACCCCCAAGGTAATGGCCAAGCTGAGGCGTCTAACAAAACAATTCTCAAAATACTTAAAAAGACAGTCGACGACGCTGGCCGTAACTGGCATGTCCAACTCAATCCTGCACTTTGGGCCTATCGTACTAGTGTCCGCACACCTACAGGGGCTACACCTTACTCACTTGTCTACGGTGCTGAAGCCATCTTGCCTATTGAGGTCGAGTTACCTTCTTTACGGGTCTCCTTGAGAAACATAATCAACGATGAAGACTACAGGGTCTCTCGCTTACAAGAATTAGAACTGCTGGAGGAACGACGACACACCGCTTTTAATCATCTCAAGGCTTACCAACAACGAATGAGTCGCAGTTACAATCACAAGGTCAAGCCTCGCACATTTGAAGTAGGTGACTTAGTCCTCAGAGAGAACCCCAAGAATCAGCAAGAGAGAGAAAAGAAGGGCAAATTTGAACCCAACTGGCTTGGTCCTTACATCATCACAGCAGTATATGGATCTGGGGCATATCAGCTCTCAACTACAGAAGGGGAATCTTTGGAGGATCCTATCAATAGCATGCACCTTCGCAGGTTCTACACGTAAGCTCTTTTTTGAGTATCCTAATGCAAAAATACAAAAAAATCAAAAAATTCAAAAATACAAAAAAATTATAAAACAAAAAAAATCGTTACTTGGTGAAAACCTGGCAAACAGGCGCCTTGTGACAACAAAAAAAAATTGAAAAATCAAAAAAGTAAAGAGAAATAATTTCGTCCAACGGTGAAAACCACTTCGGTGGCGCCCTGGGCAAGTACCATGGTGAAAACTGGGTCACCAGCGCCATGCGTAGGGACTTTGCTCCTCCCTCCTTCAGGATTCACTTTCATCCTTTCACTTTGCACACACTCACAACTTATTCGCTCACAATAAACTTACCCATTCCCATCATGGCTTGTTATTGATCTACCTAAGATTGGTTAACCATTCATAATAAACCCTCCCTTTTCACTCCCTTTTCCATCCATAATAAATCAGATCCTATCTGTGACTACGGCCAATTCCTAAAGTCTAGTAATGGGTGTGGAACTAAGAACATCACATGTTTCAAGGAGTACAGTTTTTGCCAGCTTCCTTCAGTCTATCCGCGCGTAATCCGCAATAAAGCAGCACTTGCATCACAGATCCGCAATAAAGTATCAGTTTCATGGATTCAGTCAGTTTCCAAGGAGACACAGCAGCAACAATGGGCTTCAACAAAATCAAATCTTTCAACAGACTCAGACAACATATGGTTCAGTGCTATCTATCCTTTTTGTGAAAGTGAACATTGTGACCACAATCAAAATTTGACTTAAACAAGTGACAAGAGACACAAACTTGAGGACTACAGTGGATGTTGGTGTTGAGTCTTGGTTTTCTTTTGGTTTTATCTTTTTGGTGACATGTCTTTTAGCTTTTCCAGGATGTCTTTGACTAGAGATTCTATCTCCAGGATGTCTTTGACTAGAAAGGCGAGGATGGGGTATCGTCACCTACTTGCCTTTGCTGTCTGTGGATTGTCTTTTAGTAATGCTATGACTTGTCCAAGGATATGAGGACACTGTGAGTCTAGTATGAACTGGGGCATTCCTTGTTTGTGACTGTCTTATCTCCATGCAAACAGGTACAATGACTTTCTGCGCCGAACATATGCCTCGATTGTCATAACCTATTCTGCCATAATAAAGCTCAATGATGATAACGCACAAGAAGCTCTTTCACGTTCATATCTTCTGTCTTCCATCCCCCTTTCTTGATTGACTTCCATTGTCCTTCTCGAGTCCGCGTAGCCCGCTATCACATGACTGAGTATAATGACACACCAAAAACATTTGCATTTCATATAGTTGCACCTGCATCACCACATATAAGCATTTCATACATATAGATATTATAATTGCATCACATCCTGCATACAACACATGTTAGCACATCTCACATTTTCATTTGCATTATCATATTCATTTGCATCACATACATTTTCATTCGCATCATGCATCACATATACAACATAAAAGAACAAAAATATATGGCATTGCATCATATAAGCACCCATATCATAAAACATACATCACATAAGAACATCTCATCACATAAGGTACACATGCATATAGCTGCCGCAAAAGATGAATCATCTCATATATATAATCAAATGTGTCATAATACAATGATGTCAAAAGAATCATATGGCTACAAAAGAATCACCCGCAGGTGTCTACAATACAACAATGATACATCTACTAATACAATGGGAGCCCACTATAGCTATGAGGAACTCCCTCCCTCGGAGCCGCCTCACCTCGACGGAGTCTGAGCTATAGATGGACCCGCCCCTGGATCCCCCTGTCTCTCTGGTGGTGGTGGAGGCCCCATAACCCCACCGCTGGATGCCTGTCTCCTGCGGCTCCCTCCCGTAGCCGTCGCTGTGCGCGACGATCTCTGGAAGCTCCTAGCCTGCTGCTCTGCTGGCACGGCTGCATAATATAGATCCCTCCAGTAGGCGATCTCCTCTCCGGCTCGCAAAACATATGCGTAGCCTGCCCCTGCATCCTCTGCTGCCCGCCTACCTGCCCTCAGAGCTGTCTCGGCCTCGGTATATCTCTGGATGGCCTGATCCCTCTCCCGCTCTGTATCTCGGACCCTGATCCTGAGGTGGTTCCTCTCTTGAACCAAATCCTCAATCTCATCTGCCTGGCCCTGGCAGATCTCCCGTAGCCTAAGCACCTCATCCTCCTCGGAGTCTCCACTCTCCGTCCCTGCCTGTGGCTCCTCCTCTACAGGTGCCTGTCCCTGTGCCTCTGCCTGCACCTTTCCCTGTGCCTGTATAGGTACCTGTGGCTGTACCTGTCTCTGTCCCTCTGGCTGCACCTGTCTCTGTCCCTCTCTGGGACCCTGTGCTGCTGGCACCTGTAGGGGCAGTCCACCCCGTCCTCTCACCACTGGAGCTGCTCTCTCCTGACCTCCCTCCCTCCGAGGTGATACCCGTCTCTCTCCCACCACTCCCCTCCGCCTCCACCTGCCCCTACCTCCATCCCCTCCTCCATCATCATCCTCTCCTCCACCCTCTCCATCTAGTGGCTCTGCTGGATCTGTCAACCTAGGAAATGGATGCTCTGCCCAGTACGCAGAGTACTCTGCGTCCATCCCTGCATCATCTACCTCTGGCCACATGTCCCATGGCATCGGCATCATCTCCGCTAGCTGCATCACTGCCTGATCATAGGATAACAGTGGGCCAAACTGCACCTGATCTCTGACCGTACGGGCATACATGCCCGAGCCTCACGGCATCCTCTGAATCCTGCCATACTGCCTGCATACCCTATCCACCAGCTGTCTCTCTAATATATAGGGCGTCCGCCCAATCAGGTACCTGCTCCGGAAGGTGTAGGGCAGCTCCAGTGCATCATCCCCCCACTCCTCGCACCCCAGGTACGGCCTCCAGACCACCATGTCAATGTCATCAATGACTCTCCTCCAGTGCTCCAATCTCCCAATCCGAGGCTGGGATGTAATCATCGCATATAGGTGCACAAAACTCTGTCCCTGACCTCTACCTCTGAAATGAATAGGCCGTGTGATGGGAAGGTGCTCATAGGCCCACACCTGCAAGAGAGTCACACCGCAGCCCAAACCCACTGATCCATGGTATACAAACTGATGCAGCTCATAATACAAATGTGCTAGGACACATGGCCCCCATGCATACCTAGTGTGCTCTGCCATCAGCGTCTCCAAGGCCCCTCCCCAGCCCACTGCCAATCCTCGTGTGGCCCTGTCTGGACACAAGTATCCACTGATAACTCCCCCAACAACTGCCGGCAATGCTAATCCTGTGGCAGTCATGGTGTCCCAGGCTACATGGCCTGCTTGCATCTCCAACTCAGGATCCTGAAAGACCCGTCTCAAGGCCTCCCTGTCACCGTCACGGTCGTAGGGGATCAACTCTCCATCAATGGGAACATGTAATATCCTGTACACATCCTCCAGTGTCACTGTCATCTCACCCATCGGCAGGTGAAACGTGCATGTCTCTGAGTGCCATCTCTCGGCCAACGCAGTCAGCAACCCCATGTTTGCATGAAACTCGGGCACATAGAGCATATGTGTGAGGCCCATCTCCTCAACGGAAATCATGTCCTGGATAGACAACTCTGGTCGCAACCTCTGAGTCGATGGGAATCTCTCCCGTGACCCCAACATCGGCAAATACTCCTGCAGTCAAACAAATCAATCTTGTCAGTTATCGTGGCATTCACTGTTTATCACAAAATGCTACTTGCTACCTAAATGCATATGGCTATCTACCCTAGTGACACTCACTGTTCATCATAAAGTGTTGCTATTTATCCTAGTGACACTCACTGTTCATCACAAAGTGTTGCTATTTATCCTAGTAGTGCTCCTTGTTCATCACAAAGTACTACGTGTGTGACATTCCCTGTTCATCACAAAGTGTCACTCACATGCGCACTCCCTGTTCATCACAAAGTGCTGTCTATCCTGGTGCTCCCTGTTCATCACAAAGTGCCTTGATCTATCCTAATCTTCCTAGAGGACCTGCTTGAGTGTATCCTCTCAGCAGCTTATCCAATCGACAGCGTATGTTCATCACAGAACTGCCGATTTGACCTAAAGGACTAAAACCATGCATTTAAACACACAAACGCACTGTTTCAACACACACGCGCTTTTAACTCATAAACGCGCTTATAGACTGCATAAACGCACCTCTGCAACATAGACGCGCTTTCTGAACACAAACGTGCCTATGCCAGACACAAACGCGACCAGGGAACACAGACGTCCCTACATGACATAAACGCTATTCAAAATCACAGACGCTACTACATTTCACAAACGCGTCCGCATTCAACACAGACGCGCCTGTTGGACACAGACGCGCCTGGCGCTGACACAGACGCGGTTGCGCGTTTTTGCACTTTTAAACTACCCTATTTCTAGCGCATTTATTGCTCCTAAAACGTGCATTTATGACAAAACTTGAAATGCGTGAAAGTACGAGGAGGTTTTCGGGTACTTACCGGCTCTCCTGCATCGGCTGGTCGCTGGAATCGGCGGACACGGTCGAATCTATGAACGAATGCCATCGCTGCTGACTACTGCTGCTCTTTTCTCGCTCTGCACTGTGATCTTCTAAGGGTGTGGATGACAATGAGGATGTCTTTTGCCCGTGGTCTATCTTATAGCCTACCCTAGCCCTCGCCCTCATTTCCCGAGTCAGTCTTCCTCATCCCGTGACTTTGTCACTTTATCCAATCAGCCCATTCTATCCCATCTTTCTTATCGAGAGATTGTCTGCAATCTTTCCAGACTTTTTTTCATCCAATCTCTCGAGGGGGCATATCATTCCCATCCTGGGGCAACTCTGTATCAGTTCATCTTATCTTCTTTGAAACAACGCGACAAGCCGCATTGTCTCAAAGAGGGGCAAAATGTAGACACCCAAAATTGTCATGTCTAATTAAATAAATATTTTATTTATTTAATTATCTAAGCCTAATTCTTCTATTAATTAAATAAATCTTTATTTATTTAATTAATTCATTTATCCTCTTCTAGCCTTATTTCTCATTTAAATAAATACATTTATTTATTTAAATTATCTCTTTCCTAAATTAAATAAATATTTTATTTATTTAATTGTCCTACTTCTTCTATTAATTAAATAAATCTTTATTTATTTAATTAGTTCATTATCTTTTTCTACACATGACACATGTCATTCATCTCTTATTTCCTACACTACCTACCTCTTTCATTATTTTGGTATTTCTTATACCTACCCTCTAATCCTAGCCGACCTCTCTTTTTACACCTCTCAATCTTAACCCTCCATTTCTTATTGTGTCTTCTATTTAAGGAGATGCTTTCTTCATTGACAAACCCTAATGACTAATTTTGGAGGACTTAGCTACACTACAATTCTACTTGCAACCACATTCCGTTCTTTATTGAGCTCTTGTGCACATAAAAATCTGAGAGCAAGCATATCAAACAAGATCAATGGAGATAGGAGGAATGGAGATCAAAACCCTAGTGGACATGTGATGGTATAATCTTTGTGATTTTGAGTTATTTTGCATTGTCTTAGGTTATCTTCATATGTTATGGTGGATCTTTGTTGATTGTTAGGCTAGGGTTTGGTGGTTGAATCCATTTTAGTCTTTCAATATTGTTGTTTATTGCTATCCATTTTCACCATACACAATAGGTATGTATAAATTTATTAATCACCCATATGTTTATCAACTCACAATGTAATAAATTTTACATGTTTGACATATCGCAGGTCAAACACCACAACGCTATGTGCTGCAATGGTCATAAATTTCGCATAAAAAAGTTGGATGAGATGAAGAAAACTTGTGATTCTGGCATCACTGCAGTCTTTGAGGTGACAAATATTTCATCAAGAAATGGCATTCATCCTCAACAGTCTCAAAATTGATACTATGGCATTTTGAATGATATACTTGAGTGTGACTTTAATTCCTTCAAATTAGTTTTGTTCGTCGTCAAATGGTACAGGCTACTTTGAATAAAAATGATCATGATAGAATTGTTATTGAACATGATAATGGTTTTATAATGCTAAATACAAGGTCATTTGAACTAGTTGGGGATGAGCCCTATGTTCTTCCAAGCCAATGTGAGCAAGTATTTTACTCTGAGGTTCCACATAAATTGGGTTGGTCATTTGTTGTTAGACATGATCCAAGAGGAAGGCCGATAAAGTATAATGTGATGGAAGAAGAAGATACCAAAGAAGTAGAAGATGAAGTGGATGATGATCACGATCGACAGTTTCACAATGATGATGAAAAAGAACAAGAAGAAGAAGAAGAAGAAGAAGAAGAAGAAGAAGAAGATGATGATGGTGATGATGATGATGATGACGATGATGATGATGATGATGATGATGACGGTGATGGTGATGATGATGATGATGATGATGATGATGATGATGGCGAAGACGTTGATGATGATGGTGATGATGACGACGACGACGATGATGATGATGATGATGATGATGATGATGATGATGATGATGATGAGGATGATGATGATGATGATGATGATGATGATGGTGATGATGACCTTGATGTTCATGATGATGAGGAATGAAATGTATGAGGAATGCGATTAGTATATTATCTATTGAATATTGACTTCTTGATAGAATTTTTTTTACATAATTAATTCATTCTATTTTGAATTCTAATGCCATTACATAATTAATTCATGATGCACCTTTTAATATGGAGATGGAGATAGGGGGTGTGATTATTTATGTGACAATTTTTAAACTGTGTTTATTTATGGAAATTGGATTGTTTATTAGCTATGTGACTATTTATGTGACCATTTAATTGAGGATCCTGCATAGTCTACATAAAGTAAAGGTAAGGAATTAAAAAATTTACAATGATTTTGATGACAACATCTTTTTATTATTTAATACTCTTTTTGTCTACAAAGTTCATGTTGTTCATGTTGTGTATGATGTAATTTCGCTAACGTTTTTTATATTTTTTCTTTGTCACAGGCCGACATGGATCCATCACATATCCCAAACAAAGATGTACCTTGCGACACTTCTACCGAGCAGGTAAAACTCATTGTAATTGTACAAATTAGGTAGAAGCAAACTGTTACATTATTATGTTCTTTTTTTTAGTGATTTATACTAATTTTGTAATTGTTAATGATATTCTTGACACAGACGGATGTTCGGGGAAAGGGAAAGGGAGTTACAGTACCTGAGCACCTTTCTATGGATGTGGAATCATTAGGGTTAAGCAATGATGACCCTGAAGATCCCACAGACCTTGTGAAATTATTTAAAATGCCTCTTATAAAAAATAGAAAAGAGATTGTTTCTTTGGCAGCCATGCATCCTACCACTGATGAGATACGACAGAGGGTGGAATTATTGTATAAGATAGCAAAAAACTTGCAAGTAAGCAGTAATGAAAGCTTTAATTATAACAAAAGTTCAATAATGGTTTATATTTTATTCTCTTTTTATGTCATTAACTAAAATGTGTACGTATTGTTTTTATAGCAATTTATCCGCCCTCATGAAAGTCGTTCCTATGATTAGGGTGTTGTAGGATCAAGTGATGACGATTTTCTTGTATTAGCACTTGCTTGGCTTATCACTCTGAGTACCCAAAACACATCATACTTGATACTGTCAATTTTCAAAATAAAGGTTCATCCTTGTTTACAATTCTTGCACTTTTCATATATTTAATGTTTGATATATTTAATGTATTATTCTTTAGGTGCTGTTAATGTTACTGTGCAAATGTTGACGCTGCCTCATCAGTGGTCCCCTCACTTGTATTGCTGACTGCAATGTCGGCAACACATAGCATGCAGACATCCTCTAATGCACGTCATATTGGCCCACCCACTATTGGTAGATCCCTCTTTTTCTCTATCTTCTATCATGTGTTTATTTCCCTTCAAGGGTTCTTTCTTGAATTCTAATGCCATTTCATAGTGGATTCATTTTTTGCAGGAGGAGATGCACATGAGGATGTCCCACAGGCGACTACTGCTGATAACATAGCATTTTTTCCTGGATCTTCTCGTATTGCTAGTATGGGAACATTGCAGGCCACATTCGTGGTGAGGGACGAAGAAATGCTGCCCTTAAAGATACAAAAGGTTCTAGGTACTTTAAAATTATTATTATATATCCTCTAATTGTAATTTACTTTATGATCACTCGTTTTGGACTAATATTGATCCCATGAATTTTTTGCAGGCAATGACATTTTCTATAAACATCTTAGTGACATTGCATTGCAGATATTTGGGCCCACCATATGTAAAAGGTGGTACATCATATGTGAACTAACCCTTATCCACTTTTGATTTCATATCATTGCTAGAATACTTTTCCTTTGATCCATTTCTTGAAGTGTAATAAATGTAGCTTCAGTTCATTTCTAAATCTAACAGGTTTGTTTTTGCTTTAAAAAGTGGAATGACCAAGAAAAAAGGTTAAAAGATGAATTGACAAACCAAATGGTTGAGTGGTTTAGAAATGACACCTTTGACAAAACCAAGTTCCTTGAAAAAGTTGGCACATATCTAAAGTATGTGAGGGACCAATATAGGACCCATTTGGAGAGGAACCTAAAGTACGAGCATCCCCCCATGATTCTAGAGAGGGAGTGGAAGGACCTGATTTTGGATGCCAAGGAGAGAATTGAAAGGAAAAAAGGAAATACACTAGTAGACGCCAGAAGAAGGTACGAGATACTATTAAGAATGTAATTATGTACTAATTAATTACTCTTTATATTTATATAATCTAACATATTTCAAACTTTTTATAGACTGAGTGACACGTCAAAGGCAACCAAGGCAAGGCAAGAAAAGCACGGGCAACACAAACTCGGCTCTGGTGGTTACATGAAACTTGCTACACGAATTGTAAGTATCTCATGTAAACTCCCATATTGTCTCAAAATATTAATAAATTGCAAACGTTTTTTTTTTATCAAACAGTGCAAGCAAAATTCACAGTACCAAGCAAAAATGCAGGGCTCTAAATTCAATAGAGTGCCCACAGAAGATGACAAGAGAATTGCCTACCAGTAAGGCTATTTAGTCATGGCTGATCAGCTATGAGAATTGAGTGGGCATACACAACATTCGAGTGCATCCATCACATAGGTAAATATGATAAATGGAAGTTGTTTCAAATTGAATACTTTACCAATAATCTAATTGATGTTGAGTTCCAACATAAAATGACTATATTTGTTTTAAATAAGCAAGAAATGATAACAATGTGCATGTCATTGGAATGCAGCCTGCTAATTGTGAAACACCACCTGCACATGAACATCCGGATGTGCATCCCAGTAGTGGAGGTATTCATTTGCTATTCAAATTTATTTATTTATCTATTAATACAATTAAACATCTTAATTTGTAATTAGAGTAGTAATTAATGTAACCTTTCTTGTTAGTATTTTAGAGCATGTAGTCAGTGGTGAGCAAGTGGAACATGATCTGGGTACACAACCTCAAGAACGTGATGTTCCCCACTCAGGTGAAGAGGACTGTGGTGTTCAACATGTTGAGGTTGAGGCTACACAAAATGATGTGGCCCCATCAGGCAAAGAGTACAACAATTATGTTCTCTAAATTAATGAAATACTTGTAACAATAATTTTTTTTTTTTTTTTAATTTAACCCATTTCTTTGTTATTGCAGAGGACCCCCCTTCGCTTTAGTGTCCTCATCCTCAGTATAGGACTAGGCATACATTGAGATCACGAGCAGTTGGCGGAACATCTATAGAGGGGGGAAATGATGAAGACACCGATGTTCCACTTAATATTTTCATAGCTTCAAAGAAAAAACAAAGAAAGAAATGATTGTAATCTAGCTTATTTGATAATGACTGATTTTTATGTGTTAGTGAATGTAATTATGTGCTAATTAATGGTTATGGATGATATGTGTTAATTAATATTGATGAATGTTGTGTGTTAATTAATGTTAATCAATGTTATGTGTTAATGAACGTTATGTGATATTAATGAATGAATACTATATTTTA
Source organism: Cryptomeria japonica (assembly GCF_030272615.1). Taxonomy (NCBI): domain Eukaryota; kingdom Viridiplantae; phylum Streptophyta; class Pinopsida; order Cupressales; family Cupressaceae; genus Cryptomeria; species Cryptomeria japonica. Next base: position 174,696,497 of record NC_081415.1, read on the forward strand.
TTAATGGTAGAAAGAATTAATGAATGAATGTTATAAGATGTTAATGGGGAATTTAGAGTGATGTTAGGGGGTGGGGGAGGGGCCAAATGAGCTTCCACCTTCATGTGGTTGGCCTTGTTAAGTAGAGAATATTAAACTATTCTCGAAACCAAGCGAAGCTCAACAAGGTAACACACTTTTCAATATTTCATTATGTTGCACAGTTAATCTTATTGAATAATGTATATTGAATCTTAATTGCAGGGTCCAACAGAGCCAACACGAACAACAACACCATGAGTTGCTGGGTATAATGAAATCCCATATTGTCTTGTCTTTACATGAACAATATGAGTTGCTTCTAGTGTTGATATCCAAGGTGGGACTGCAAAAGTTATGAATATGCCTCATCCTTGTAAGTTTTTTTATTACAACTCCTAATTCTTGAGACTAAACTTTTTGTTCTTGATGTTTTTCACTAGTTGTCATAACCTCTGACTTTGATGCTTGTGCCTTAATAGAACTAGATGTTTCTTGTATGCATACTTGGTCAAGGACTGCATTATGATGCTATAGGGCTACAAACTAAGATTATTTATTGTATTGAGTTGCACATTTGACATGAGTTTCCTTGTGACTGCTATGCACACTTATGTATATACACTATTTCTAGTCTATATATTGATATTAATTTGGAGAAAATATTACAAAACTCAGAGTATTCTCCATAAGACCAGAAAAAATCTTAGATAAATTTCTGCGGCGTTTTCTTACAATTACTTGCGATCATTTTTTTAGGAGTCCTGGTATCCATTTATAATAGTATGGATGCATACAAGCTTTGGACCCTTCAAAACAAAGTTTGTTACAAACAACCGGTCATTTTCAAGAAGAGGTTATAAGTCCTTTTCAGCATCTACGGCTTCCTCTGCTTGTTGTTCTGTTGCAACCTCCTCTCTCGAGCATCTTCTTTCTGTCCCATATACTTATCTGTCCACTCCTGATACACATCATCACTAGGCCAAGTAAAACTAGCAATCTTCTAGCCACTTCCAAGTGACTCGTACATGCCCAATCTCTATTTCTATGAAACTATAATGAGATTTCACTTTCTCAATTTCCTCAATTTTTTGGACAAATAAGGATGTGTCATCAGTACTAATAATCTGATTGATCCTTAGGGACAAATTGTGGTCCACCTCCTTTAACCAAGTCTTCTCTTCCTTTAGCTAGACAGGACCAATGAAACCTCCTGGAAACATTTCAAATTTATGATTTGAATATTCTTTCCTATAAAGTTAGGCTTTTCTTTTTATACCTGCTCCTTCCACTGAAAGAATATTCATCTCTTTTATAAACTCACATGTGGACCTTAGATTGTCATTCTCTTCTACATCTACATGGGAAGAACACACGAGCTCTAACTCTTTACCTCTAGGCACCCACTTATTCAGGATTGGTTCCAAAGTGGCTTCTTCTTCTCTCAATTTGATCAAAATCTCAAGAATCGTCTTCATATTTATGTATACATTGGAGGTTTTGATTGAGTCAGCAAACTTCAAGATGGTGGCTTTCACCTTCTCCTCATATTTGTTTGCATACAATGTCTGAGCTTGTTTCAATTTTTCCAACTCATGTTGGACATTTTTAGGTAATTGGGAACTAGAAGGCATAGGAGAAGGGGGATATTCAATGATGGGACTAGTAGGAGGGGGTCTCATTGGAGAGGAGGCTATCATGAGTGTAGAAGATTCACTGGGATGATATTGACCTACCAGTTGACTCTGGAGTCTAGCAATTATACTGTCTTTGTTGGCTATTCCTTCTTTAGCATCATTGTAAGCTTTTAAAATAGTCTCCAACTTCAATTGGAGATTAGCCTTTTCTTGTGCCTCTTTCTCTACCACTGCAACACTGAATTTTGCAGTCTCTAGGACTGTGCTTGCAGCTTCTACTACCCCTGTGTCTTGGACTCTTTTAACTATCATGCCTCCTAAGAGGCTAGAATCTGATGCATCCTTCCTTCTTTTGTTTTCATCCTTCTTTAAAGACCACATGACAAGAGTAGCATTATCTTTGCTAAATTTCACTCCTTCCATAGGCTTTGTTTCTTTCCTCACTGCATCAAGCACTAAGGCATCAGCTATATCTCATTCAGGGAGAATCAACACACCAGCCTTTGCTACCATTTCTCTTCCTTTCTTAGGGGTGATTGCTTTGAACTCCTCCATCATTTCTTGCTTAGCCTCTTCTTCTACCTAAGTTGTAATTTTAAGAGGTTGTTCACTTCTCCTTTGTTCACATCTAGTCTTGAATTGATCAATATTTTGCTTCCTTAGAAACTGTATAAAAGCTCCTGATGTGACAAAATTACTGTTAGCTAGGAATTCCTCACTAGCTTGCTTAACAGTAAGGTCCATTTCTTGGCCCTTTAACTCACCATCAGTCAAATCCATTTCAGCATTAGGTGGCTCTTCAGGCATCCCCTCTTGGGTCTCCTCATAGGTATAGGCAATCTCACTGAGACTCCCTAACTACAATAATTGTTCAGCCACAACTTGCTCATCTCCAATGTGGATAGGAGATTGAGATGGAGAATATTGAGGCTCATCAGTTTCAATTTCCTTTCCCACTCTCTGCTTCTTAGGGGAATCCTGGATGTCAATGACATCTTCAATTTTCCTCTTCCCTTTTGAAGTGGAAGGCTCACCTGTCACTGGCATTATCACAGTGTACTTTGACCTTTTGTGCATTACATAGTCACCACGTGGGATATCTCTAGAAAAGGTAGGCTTAGCCAATACAATCTTAGCCTTATCAGGCTCATTTTGTATTATGGCCTCCCTCTTTTCTTTTAAGGTCTACATGAGATCTTCAAAATAAAGAATCAGGAATTTTATTTTCTCCTCAAATGGATTGAAGCTAGAAAGGGGGTCATAGCCAGTGTCAAATTGATGGATAAAATCAAGGGCTTTCTTATATGCCACCCACTTCTCCTTCCTCAGTTCTTTCTCATCTAAGCTGAATTCATTTCTAATTAGATCTTCTGGGAACTGAAATTGATGTGACCTACCTCTGTACATTGCTCTTTTTCTGAACATGCCATTGAAAAAATCCTTGGGGGCTTAAAGAATTCTTCAAAAAATCTCCATCCACCCTTAGTGATCACAAAATGGTGAGCCATGGTAATAGTTGGGAAAATAGTCCCTTTACCTCTATTGGTTAGCTTTGCTTCTTGTACTCCCCCAATTTGTCTCAGGACTTCTACAATCCCTATCTTCAATGGGACCTGATAGGGTAGTAAAAAGGGGGTGCCTCTAAATCCAAACACTCTAAAAATAGTAGACATAGGGTACAAATATATGTCTCCCCAATTGTGAACAATCTTGATATCCTCTACAAACTCCTTTGGTTTGAGAAACTCCAAAAGTGCCTTAGGAATTCTAGGGTTTTCTCTGCATAGAAGAATCCTAATTTTAGATGCAAAGCATCTATCAAACTTTAAATAACTTGCATCTTCTCTATCCCAAGATAGAACAGTACTCCACAATTACACTAGCATCTCCTCTTTATCCTTGACCTTAATCATGTCCATCTCCTTTCCAAAATAATCAGCCCCTTTGAACAGAAACATATGCATTAACATGGAGTACCATCCAAATGGCCTATCCACCTTACCATTTTTGATTCCTACTAGCCCTTTATGAATTGCATCAACAAGGTATGAGGCATAATCAAATGTTATTGCTAGGGAGGGGTTTAGAATTTGTGCAATAATTAACATATAATGGGTTGGCATATTATTTTTAGCATCCTCTCCAAAAATATGGCATAATGCCCAATACATACCCTTAGCTCTCAGAGTGAATAGGTTGAGAGAGAATGGTTCCATTGTGTTGGGGCCTACAACTGTTAACCCCCCTATCTTTACAAAGAATTATTTCAATGGATCACTTCTAAGTTGATCCCTTTGTGTGTTGTAAACCTGGGCTAACGACTCAAAGTCAATAGTTTCTAAAAAATTGGAGGACTCACTAAGTTTAAACACTTTCCTGAATTCATCTTCATTTATCTCAATCAAGATTGATCCCTTTATGTTCTTGATGCATCTTTCCATAGAGTCATAATTTTGTGCAATCAGGGCTAACAGATCTACATGCATAAAAACACCTGGGACCACAAGCTTTCCTACATCCTGCTCCCATATGTCATTCAAAGGAGCTGGGGAATTCCTCTGCCCAAAACTGACTTTGAAGAGTCCTAAGCCTGACAATCCTATTTCAGAGTCCCTCAACCAATTACCCTTATAATAAAGGCCATCTCCAATTTTTAGATGAGGGTTCTTAGGTACTAGCTCTTTGGCCTTAGCCCCAGCATTGGTGGACATGGTTAATTGCTCTAAAAAATTATCTCAGATATTTCGGTCTTGGTAATTCACTTTCCCTATAAATTCTCTTTTGGGTGCCATTCTGGTGAAACAATTATACCACTAGAAGCTAGCACAGACCTCTAATGAAGTAATTCACACAGTAGTATTTAAAAAGAAACAAAGAGCTATCAAGAAAAGCACAAGAAACCTGATTATTCACCTGAAGAAAATCGCTCTGCAACAATTCGCTCTGCAATAAACTTCGATGAAACAATACTTAGTGTAGCGTCGTAAATTGTACGCACTTGCTAGGGTGGTACAATTTCACACATAGTTTAGCACCTGCCTTGGCGTATTTTGCATTTTGCATTGCATTTCCCCTTTAGCACTTAATTAATTAAATTAATTAGGTCTAAGGTTCTATTTTATCATCTCCCATATCATAAAGTTGGGCCCTTTTCATTAAAGTGTGCCCCTTTCATTTTATTCTTCCAATACATCATTTAATCTAAAACCCTAATTAGGTCCTATTTTGAACTTGGGGGCTTGATTTCGGGGGTCAAAACATCTTGAAATCACCTGTAACTTTGGGATTCGCTCTAAAATCATCATATCCGACGGCCCTAAAAATTTGGTGAAAAGTTGTTGGGACCATGGCACCCGGAGTGCACACGGTCCCGGACATTTTTCCCAAAATTTTAGGAGCGCGATCCAATCATAAAATAAAGCTTAACCCCAAGAAATTGGTAGGAGATTCAATCTCTAAGTTGGCCTAAAGTTGAAATTAAGACCTAGGGTTTCATATATAAGAGCTCTCTTTCTTCATTTGAAAGGATCAGAATTTTTTGTTTGAGGGGCCTTCTATGCAGCGAAAGAGCAGATCTTTGAAGACTTCAACAACACTCAACATCTATCCATCAATCATTTATCAATTTCATTCATCCATTTAGGACTTTCAAGACATTGAAGAGCAATAGGGGATCACCGACTGAAGATTGGCTTGTACCCCTCCCTTGGGGTTGGGTATGTCTTAATGTTGTTTTCATGTCTTTGCATAAACTTCATTATATCATTTGTATTCATGCTTTAGATCACTTTGCATCTTGATTTGGAGCATTTACATTATCATTTACAAGCAATTAGGGTTTACTTTCTAGGTTGCTCTAGTTTGCTCACTTGCACTTTAGGATCTTGCACACACACAAGATCTGCACACAAAACTTTTACTATACAACTCGGCTATTCGTGGAGGTGGAAATCACCAAAGCGGGGGTTTGACTAAGGCAAAAACCTATATAGACACCTACAACCCTTTTCAGATATAAGTGCAGATTTCCAAATTCGAAGGATGTCGTAAGTTGCAGATCCGATGGAAGTGGACTGAGATAGAACTTCACACCAAATTCCAACCCAGAAAGCTAGGACAGGGGCATGGGGCACCCTGGTCCTACCAGGACAGGGGCGCTGGGCACCCTGGTCCCTGTCCGTTCCAGTGAATTTTGGCAGTTTAAGAGGTAGCAGCTTTAGTATTTCAGGCTTCCGGCTTCAGCGGTGGATCTTGCAGAATCAAATCCATTCAAGGTACACATTTACATTTATCCTCTTATCCTTACAATTGTTCATCATTAAATCTCAATTCTACAATCTTGTGCTCAGAGTTACTAGTTCATACTTGCACTTTAGGGTTAATAGTTGAACTTGCATCATTCTATCTATCTTTTGCAACAAAGGAATAGAAATCCTAATAGGTAGCCCGTGGCTCTCTCTTCCACAAAAAGAAGTAGCCAATTGTGTGATACCTCTAGGCTCTTTCGTATTCCACAAGTGTGTGATTGAAAGTGAGATTAGGGCATGTTTTCTTAGTGTCACTTTTTCCCCTACACACTTAGCAATCCAATTGATGTGAACTGAAAAGAGCAAGTTGGCATTTAAGTTTTTAGAAATTAACTCTGCATGCTTCGGCTTTCTTTTCAGAATTAAATTCACCAAATCAAATTCAAAACTGGCTCCAACGGGTCAATATTTCTCTAAGTCTTTCCTCTATTTCGCTCTTTCGCTACTTCACAGAACATAAAACCCATGCTCTTTTCATTCGTGAAACAATGCTGGTCATTGGATCTCAAGAACTTACATCACCTTTATCTCCATTTAATCTCTTTTCTTAAGTGTCGGGCCCTACCTCCTTTTCACCACTTCGCGGTGTTTAACAGTCATGCACTTTTCCTTCGCGAGGCTGCACCAAGCGTTAGATCAAACTCAAATCACCCAGCCTTTAACTCCAACCGGGACCATCAATCCTTTTAACTAACCGCGCCTCATCTTGATGGCTAATGGTTTTCGCCATTTCACTGAGGTTAAGCTGCGGGCATCTTCAGGTCACGAAACAATGAGAAGCATTGGATCAATCTTGAGATGAATTCCTTTTAAGTGGGCCCTTTATCTGGGAATTACTTACCCCACTTGTTATCTGATTAATAAACGCCACATGGAAGTTGACCATTAGCCCTGGAAACTCCTTTTGGTTCCACCCTTAATCTGCCACATGTTCCCTTTTACTATTCCCACATAACTGCCAGTTACACCTAGGCATGCCCTCAACCACTTTTTTAAACCACGTGTCACGTCACTCCTCCGTGTGATTTCCACCTATCTTTCGTGACTTCATGAACATTATTCTTTGTTTGGCTTGCAACCATGAAACCATGAGAATCGTTAGATCAAAATAGACCTGATCTGCTTTTAACTTCATACCATGCCTGTCCCTTGGGCCCATCGACCTTTTCGCTACTTTGCAATTACTAACTTGCTAGCATCTTATCTTCGCAAATTCACGTGAGCCATTAGATCTCAAGAACTTGCTTGTTGTTTACTCTTTTTATGACAACCTTTCTCGGACCCACTGCATACCACCAACTCAGTGCCTTGTCACTGCCATGTCATCGCCAACTGGGGTTACCACATTTACTAACACTCTTAGTGGGACCCTCCACCTTTTCACTATTTCGCTGAAGGTATAGCTTGTGCATCTCCCGACCACGAAACAATGAGAAGCCATTGATCTTTTTCCAACCCAGTCATTCTTTAACCAAAGAAGACCGCTTATCTCTGGGACCCGCCAAACCCTTTCGCCACTTTGCTAAGGTTAAAACACGTTCAACTTGATCTCACGAAACCACACTGTCCATTAGATCAGATGAAACTTGATTGGTGTTTAGCTTTTGTCCAAACCTATATGTTGGGTCCACCTTGGCCTTTCGCTACTTCGTGGAAACTAAGTTTCGAGCACTTTTTGGTCGCGAATCAACGCAGGCCATCAGATCAACAGAAAATTGCATGATACTTATACAGCCCGACAGACATTAGAAAAGGCAGATTAAAAGCGAACAAGAATAAAATATTTAAAGGGACCGCCTAGGTAAATGACAAGGGGAGAACACTTTTATGATAAATGGACCCATCGCTTAAGTGAATAGTACGATAACGCCAAATTAGAAACCAAAAGGACTTTTCTCAGGTATTTTTTTTTTTTATATCGATGATAATTAATATTTTTTTGAATAAAAATGGTCATTGTTAGAATTACGACGAATACAAGCTTGCGATCGACGACTTCTTTGACCGTCAGTAGAGTCCATTGGATTGTCGAATTTTTGACAGGCATGGCATCGTCGACCAATCCGACACCGAGTTTTCGATGGTGGATTTTGTTGACACTCCAACGAAAATTCATCAAAAATTCGACAAACGGCCATTGGAAATCAGCTTCGAATGTACTAGTGACACTTGCTTTGAGATCACTTTTTTTATGTATGAGTTATGCTCAACCGATATTTGTTCCAACCGGTATTATGTATTATAAATTAGAAATTAAAACTTTAATACTTGAACCCAAAATATTAATACCGGAATAGTAGTTAAACCAATTAAGCATAAACAATAATCATAGAATAAATACTATCCACATGAAACAGATTTGTACATGGAAAACCCACTAAAGGGAAAAACCACGGTGGGAAGCCTACCCATAGTTAGATAATACGTTTGCAGTAAGAATGTGAATTATGATTAAGGGACCTACACTTGCAGGAAGGCCAACGGCCTAGAGTGCACTTCTCATCACTAAAGGAGTCTCATTGACTACATAGAAATCTATACTACAATTCGGAGAAGTGTTGAACTGCAAAAGATAGCATCTCCTATCCCTGAGTACAGTTCTAGATAAGCTCAATACCGGAGGACTAAATCCTCTTACATAAACCTGATTCGATCTTCAATGATCAACCAAAGCCTCTTCCTGAATGATATTGCATCATTTGCACATTACGTTCCTTGACCATGACCTCTAACATAATCATGATGATCTACAATGAGATCTTACATCTATATAAACAAACCCTCGACCATAAACAATTAGGTCAGCCACCAGATAATAAACCAATTACATAATTACAAACCATTTTAGCCTTAGACCAAACAAATAATATCCAATACATAAGACATCCTAGAAACACATCGAGAGGTCCAATCCACATGCTTCATTAAAGTCGGTCCATAACCTAGATCAATCGGGATTCAATATAGGTCCACACGCTACAGCAATGATCTCAATCCACCAAGTCTCAAACATGATCACCAACAGCATCCTGAAACTCCATCAGAAGATGCACCAACACCACTTATGCAATACATGAAATATCTTCATCAAAAGCTCTATCGATGAAACCCTCACCAGAACCGAAAACTAAGCTTTTAAGAAAATAGTATAGCATCTGATCACCAAACCAAAACCAACTAACTGAATATGAGCATGAGTAACATGATCAAGCCAATTCCATAACTAAATCATATTGGAGCCTACTGGATCATGTCGGATCCAAATCAACCAGAAACCACTCAACCTACTGGGACCAAAAGGATGCCGGTAAAGAATCCAAATAGTTAGTATTGGCATCAATGAAAAAACATCAATGCAACACATAATCAATTCCACCAAATGGCCAACAATCTCCTCCTTTGGCATTGATGGCAACACTAGATGTGAAAAACATCTAAGTACCAAGAAATATCAAACAGGTCTCCCCCAATGGAGGATAGCCAGCAATCAACTACAAACAAATGTAGCAATGAGGTTCTGAAACAAAGACCAAAGTCCCTCTGATGTATACAACTCCTTAATTTTTCTTTTTCATATCTATATCACTCCCCCTTTGACATCAATGCCAGAAATCTTACAAAAATATCAAAGCAAAAAACATAAATTGTTGAATCACAAAACTGACTACTACCCCTGAGAATTAGCATCCCCACATCAATACTAGAATGAATAGTAACTCTGATAATGCATACCAAACTGATGCAAAACTACATCAATCAAGTCTCTACTAGAGGGGCAGAAACTCCCAATCTACCTCTCAGGTACTCAAATGATTTCCTGGGCAAAGGTTTAGTGAAAATATCTACAATCTGCTCTTTAGTATTCACATAAACCAGTCTAACTTCATTTACTTCCACCTTTTCCTTCAAAAAGTTATACTTGATAGATATGTGCTTTGTCTTAGAATGAAATACCAGATTCTTTGATATATCAATAGCAACAGAGTTATCATAGTGAATAACTACTGGTGCATCATAATCCACCTTTATATCCTTCAACATTTGCTTCATCCATAAAACCTGTGTACAGTTAGTAGCAGCAACAACATACTCAGCTTTAGTAGTAGATAAAGAAGTACATGATTGTTTCTTATTGATCCATGAAACCAACTTCTTTCCAAGAAAGAAAGTTGCACAGGAAGTACTTTTTTGGTCATCAACATCTCCATCCCAATCAACATCTGTATATGCACATAAAGTAAAGTCATCATCCTTAGCATACCACAAACCATATTCTGATGTACCTTGCAAATATCTAAAAATCTTTTTCACCGCAATCTCGTGATTCTCTCTAAGATCACTCTGAAATCTTGAAACAATACAAACAATATTCATAATATCAGGCCTAGTCTAAGTTGAATAAAGAAGACCTCCAATCATAGATTTGTATCTTGTAGGATTTACCAGTCCAGAAACATCTTTTCTTGTCAATTTCTCACTTGTAACCATAGGAGTACTTACCAGTTTAGAATCTCCCATACCAAATTTATTCAACAATTCCTTAGCATACTTAGTTTGACAAATGAAAATACCTTTATCAGTCTGAGTGGTTTGAGTATTCTTTCTCCATATTTTTAAAAAATTCTATGCACAACTTATCTTCACCTCCAAAAATAATGTCATCAACAAATACTTCAATAATTAGTATATCATCATCAGTGATCTTATAATATAAATTACTGTCAGCACTACCCTTAGTATACCATGTTTCAAAAGGTATTTATCCAACCTTGCATACCAAGCTCTAGGTGCTTGTTTCAATCCATATAAAGTTTTCCTTAACCTACAAACCATATTTGTATCATGTGATAGTGAAAAGCCATCAGGTTGCTCAATATAAACTTCCTCATCAAGATCCCCATTCAAAAATGCACATTTAACATCCATCTGATAGAACTTGTAGTTTTTATAAGTAGCATAAGAAAGAAATAATCTTACAGCTTCAATCCTAGCTACAAGCGCAATAGTCTCTCTATAATTAATTCTTTCCTTCTGAGAATATCCTTTACAAACCAATCTAGCCTTATTCCTTATAACTTGACCTTCCTCATTCAATTTATTTCTAAAGACCCATTTAGTTCCAATAACATTTTAATTTTTAGGTCGGGGAACCAAAGTCCATGTGTTGTTTTTCTCAATTTGATCTAATTCTTCTTCCATAGCTTTCAACCAATATTCATCTTTACATGCCTCAAGTACTGATCTGGGTTCAACTTGTGAAATTAAATATACCTCATTAGTTGTCAGTCTTCTTCTTGTCATCACTCCATTGTTCTTATCCCCAATGATCGGATCTTCTGAATGATTCAATCTCACATACCTAGGAGTCCTTTGACTCTCTGTTCCTCTTCCTCGATCTTCAATTACTGTAGAATTCTTGGATACTACTGGAGTAACTATTTCAACACTCTATTCGGGTAAAGGTGCTATAGCTTCAGATATAATCGTTTTCAATGTCGGTTCCTTCTCATAAACTCTGATTTGACTTATGTTTGGCTCATCTACTTTGACATTAGCACTCTCCACAATTATCTGCAATCTCTTGTTGGGTTAGTGCAGGATCATGGGGGGCCAAAAAGTGGCGATGTGAAAAAATAGCCTTCTCCACTCGCCTAAAAACGCAAAAAATTGTGTTGAATTCTTGCTTGGCCTAGGTGTCAGTACACCTTGACATGGTAAACACCTAAGCAAATCGGATATCAGATAAAATCGGATATCCAATTTTTATAGGTAATTTTAAATTAAAAAATAAATTATATAATATATAATGTAATATAATAATATATTACATATTATAAAATACATAATATATTATTATATTATATTATATATTATATAATACATAATATATAATATAATATTAGATTATAAAATATTATATAATACGTATTATATAATATATTATTAGATTATATATTATATCATTATATTATATAATATATAATATATTATATATTATAATATGTATTATATAATATAATATATAATATATTTTATAATATAATAATATAATATATTGTAGGATTTTACCAAGATCAATGGCACAATGAAAAGCATAAAAGAGACAATAGAATGACAAGAACAAACTGTATTCTCATCAATATGCAAAATGATCAACTGGATTAGCCAATACAATGAATAGAGGCCTGCTTATATAGGCAAGGCCATATGGATGTATGAGCACACAAATATGACATGTGGTTCAATGAGAAACAAGGGTAGGTAAGAAATACTAAGGGTAGGTAGGAGAAATAATATAATATTCCACAAGAGGTGGATGACCCACCGAATGTGGAGTGTAATAAAAAAATAAGACCACAAAAGGTGGAATTTCTCCTACAAGCTCTATCCCTATGTGCACACTTCCCTAAGTGTCTCAAATCCAAACTATGAAGAGATGCATTATCCTAAGTTAACTTAAGTAAGTGTAATAATATCCAAAATGAATATTTATTTACACCAACACCCCCCCTTAAGTGCAACTTAGGGGAATGAAGACTCAAGTCAACAATGCAAGATGGGTCCTGGCTACTAGGCCATGAACAAGCTGATGAACTTCCAAAGCTCTCCAAGCTTTCCCTTTATCAAACTTCTCTTCGGGATGCTTGCCCATGGAACAACCTGAACATACACCCTCTGAAAAACTGATTTGAGGTAGACCTATGACCATGTCTTTAGTGCTGAGCTACTGAAGATAGCGGTAGTTGAGGTGACCAAACCGCTCATGCCATAGCTTACTTTCTAAATTTGAATGGGTAAGCAAGGCCCTAGAAGATGAACTTGGCACAAAGTGAGAGAATGAATAAAGCCTTGAGTTGTCATTGACTTGTCCCACTGCTACCAAGGCATCATCATCAAGTTCCTTTACCACAACTGAATCTGGTGTAAACTCAACCTTTTTCCCATTCCCATAGTGAGTGATTTGGTAGATGGAGAGAAGGTTGGTAGACAAGTTAGGAACATAGAGAACATTCTCAAATGTTCCATCATCCATGTCAACTGAACCTTTCCCTTCAATCTCTACTTGTGTGTCATCACCTATGTAAATGTGAGGTACCTTAGATGGCTCCAATGAAGAAAACTGCTCCTTTGTAGAACCCATGTGATATGAGGCACCTGAGTCAAGTATCCATTGCTGTGAAGAACCTGTTGTAGCCACAAATGCTTGCCCTTTTCCCTTAGACTGTGAGGAAGAGGAAGGAGATGAATCCTTCTTTGTGTAGGCGGATGGCAAGTTGATGTTGTTTTGCTTAAGAAGATTGGTTAACTCATCAACTTGCTTTGTGTGGCATATATGCTCATCATGACCATACTTCTTGCAATATGCACAAGTTGGTTTATCCTTCTTAGGTGGTGTCCCCTTCTTGGAAGAGGATGAAAAATCGCCTTGTGATGGAGAGGATGATTGTCCTTTTTCCTGGTGTGGCTTAGACTTAGAGTGCTTCTTCTTCTTGTTGGAATCTTTGCCTTGACTTCCTTGATTTCCTTGATTTGCTACCAAAGCCTTGGACTTTGAAGACTTGAAAAACCCCATGTTCAACAAATTAGATTGTTCCAATATCAGCATTTATGTGAAAGCATCAAATGAAGGCATAACATAAGAACTCCCCACTATCAAATGATGTGTTTGGAAGCTAGACACAAATGTTGCATATACTGGTGCAAGCTTGTCCAACAAGTTGAATATCAATTGAGCATCCTTTTTGTTAATTCCATAATCCTTAAGCTTTGCTCTTAGCTCATTTGCTTTGGTGACATAATCTTGGATTGTATCAAAACTCTTGGGATCCAAGTTGGTGAGCTCATTGTCAATCTGATAGCCTATGATTTCATCAACTTGTCCATACAATTTCTGAAACATATCCCAAGCTTCTTTGATTGTTTTACACTTCTCAATGTGAAAAATGAGGTCATCTGATACATACTTGCGTAAAGTTCCAAGAGCCATGCAATTCTTTGTGAGCCATTCCAATTGAGCATTTGGATCAGCCTTAGGATCAGGTGGTGCTATTATTGTTCCATCTATATAATGTGTGAGACCCTTTTCCATTAATTTACTCCATACTTTAATTTTCCATGATGCATAATTATGTGGAGTTAATGGTGGAAATTTATTAGGACTCATTGCAACAAAAATGGAAAGAGCACAAAGAGAGGCACAATCACACAAGACACCCCCCAAAATTCACTCAATCAAAGAACCCCCCCCCCAAAAGTGATGATTTTGGCACTTTATAAGTAGCGCGTATACAATGGGCCACTTGCAAAAAATGGCAAAGTGGACTTCTGATTTACAATTTTACAACTGCCTCAATAAGGCAAAAAGAGACTCAAACTGATAATGCAAGAGATCTAACTAAGATCCAAGCAATTTACAAGTACCTAATAGGCCAAACAAGACCAATATCTGAAAGTACAATTTCCACTCAAAATCTCTAAAATCTGATCATAGATTATGAAAGTAGACAAAAAAATAAGCACTTTAAAAAAAATAGCACCTAAAAAGGAGGTCGTATGAGCTCAAACGAGGCCTTTGAAGTTGCAGAATTGAGGATTAGATAGGTACAACTGAGAGAATCCAAAAATTCTGAAAAACTTGTGCACCAAAATCAGAAAATAACCACACCACTACGAAGATCATGAAATTTTAGCCCATTTCATAAAAAATTGCACCAAAAAAGGAGCAAAAATGAGCAAGATATGGCCTTTCAAAGTTGGACTGCAAAACTGAAAAGCTCAATGGAGAGGGGTCAAAAAATTTCCAAAAAATGCTGATGTGGTGCTGATGTTAGAAATTCACTATGTTAAATTTGACGGTCGTATGACCGTCGCAAAAACTTCACCTCCCTGCTGATTGGGCATCTATACTGTACGGACTGCTGACTGGGTAGATGACTATGCAGATCGTACCATACAGATTTGATGACGTGGCACTATGTCGTGGTGGGTGACGTGTTGTACGGATGGCTGTGTGAGAGCCACATGGCGGGGTCCTGGTAGCTGACTGGGCTCCGCATGGTGGGGTCAGAGGCTGAGCAGTCACCGAAAATTGTTCGCCGGCGGCATGTGGTAGTCGGTCGTCGGAGAAGAGTTAGCGACCGCCGGAGAGAAGCCGGTGGCGGGAGCTCTTCAGCGGCACGGGTCTCAGCGGTCTGCGACGGCAGTGGGTAGCTGTACATGGCGGCGTCAGCGGCAGGTCTAAACCTGCAACACCCATGACACGCAGGTACGGACTACACGGGGGGGGGGTCTATGGACCCCCAAAAACAGCACAAAAAACCTTTTTTTTTTTTTTTTTTTTTTTTTGCTTTGTTTTTCAATTTTTCAATTTTTTTTTTTTTGAAATTTTTTTTCGAAATCCGTACGATAATAGCCAAAATGGGAAAAAAATAAATTTCTCACCAAAATAGGTCAACTTTATAGTTGAAATTTATGGAAACGGCCTCCCGGATTCAACGGTGATGTCCAAATCGTTGTATGACGCCCCCAAAAAATGAATATTCCCTAATCCAAAAATAGAAGCCTTCCACGATGTCTCCAAAAACTGATCAAAGAAGCCCCAATAGCTCTGATACCATGTAGGATTTTGCTAAGATCAAGGGCACAATGAAAAGCATAAAAGAGACAATAGAATGACAAGAACAAATTGTATTCTCATCAATATGCAAAATGATCAACTGGATTAACCAATACAATGAATAGAGGCCTGCTTATATAGGAAAGGCCATATGGATGTATGAGCACACAAATATGACATGTGGCTCAATGAGAAACAAGGGTAGGTAAGAAATACTAAGGGTAGGTAGGAGAAATAATATAATATTCCACAAGAGGTGGATGACCCACCGAATGTGGAGTGTAATAGCAAAATAAGACCACAAAAGGTGGAATTTCTCCTACAAGCTCTATCCCTATGTGCACACTTCCCTAAGTGTCTCAAATCCAAACTACGAAGAGATGCATTATCCTAAGTTAACTTAAGTAAGTGTAATAATATCCAAAATGAATATTTATTTACACCAACATATATAATATATATAATGTAATAATATATTATATAATTATATAATATATTATTACATTATATATATTATATAATATAATATTATATAATATATTATAATCTAATATTATATTATATATTATATAATATATAATATAATATATTATTATATTATTATATAATATAATGTTATTTTAAAATAATTTAGTATAAAAATTGGATATCAGATACCCTAATTTAATGCATAAATTTGTGGGTTGCTGCCATTTTTTTTACTATTGCCACATGAATGGCAGTGACAGAAATCGGATATCCGATTTTATTACTCATATTTTAGAGAGAGACAGAGAGAGATTATGGGAGAGAGAGATAGAGGGGGGGGAAGGGAGAGAGGAGGAGAGACAGATAGACAGACAGACATCAGGGGAGGGGGAGAGAGAGAGAGAGAGAGATACCATGACGCCTTAGGACACCATATGACCCATAACGACACAATTTGGTGTCTTAAGGGGTCATATGGTGTCCTAAGGGGTCGTAGGACACAATATGACCCCTTATGACACCATATGACTCATAACAACCTAATATGGTGTTATAAGAGGTTTTATGTTGTCCTTAGGGGTCATATGGTGTCCCATCACCCCTTAGGACTCCATATGACCCCTTAGGACATAATATGACCCATAACGACAAAATTTGGTGTCTTAAAGGATCATATGGTGTCCTAAGGGGTCGTAGGACACAATATGACCCCTATGGACATCATGTGACTCATAACGACCCAATATGGTGTCATAAGGGGTCATATGTTGTCCTTAGGGGTCATATTGTGTCCCATGACCCCTTAGGACACCATATGACCCATAATGACACAATTTGGTGTCTTAAGGGGACATATGGTGTCCTAAGGGGTCATATGGTGTCCTAAGGGGTCATAGGACATAGTATGACCTCTTAAGACACCATTGGACCCATAATGACCCAATATGGTGTCATAAGGGTTCGTATGTTGTCCTTAGGGGTCATATGGTGTCCCATGACCCCTCAGGACACAATATGACCCCTATCGACACCATAAGACTCATAACGACCCAATATGATGTCATAAGGGGTCGCAAGACACAATATGACACCTTAGGACACCATATGACCCCTTAAGACACCCAATTGTGTTGTTAGGGGTCATATGGTGTCCTAAGGGGTCATAGGACATGATACCATAGTACCCATAACAACCCAATATGGTGTCATAAGGGGTCGTATGTTGTCCTTAGGGGTCATATTGTGTCCCATGATCCATTAGGACACAATATGACCAATAACGACACAATTTGGTGTCTTAAGGGGTCAAAACATGTCCTAAGGGGTTGTAGGACACAATATGACCCCTTAGGACACCATAGGACCCATAACGACCCAATATAGTGTCTTAAGGGGTCATATGGTGTCATAAAGGGTCGTAGGACACAATATTACCCCTTAGGACACCATAGGACCCATAACGACCCAATATGGTGTCATAAGGGGCCGTATGTTGTCCTTAGGGGTCATATGGTGTCCCATGACCCCTTAGGACAAAATATAGCCCATAATGACACAATTTGGTGTCTTAATGGGTCATATGGTGTCCTAAGGGGTCGTAGGACACAATATGACCCGCTAAGACACTATATGACCCCTAACAACACCATATGGTGTCATAATGGGTCGTATGTTGTCCTTAGGGGTCATATGCTGTCTCATGACCACTTAGGAAACCATATGATCCATAACAACATAATTTGGTATCTTAAGGGGTCATATGGTGTCTTAAGGGGTCATAGGACACAATATGACCCCTTAGGACACCATGTGACCCCTTAGGAGACCAGATTGTGTCGTTAGGGGTCATATAGTGTCTTAAGGGGTCGTAAGACACAATATGACCCCTTAGGATGTCATAGGATCCATAACGACCCAATATGGTGTCATAAGGGGTCGTATATTGTCCTTAGGTGTCATATTATGTCCTACGACACCCTAGGACACCAAATGACCCCTAACGACACAATTTGGTGTCTTAAGGGGTTATAGGACAAAAGACGACCTCTTATGACACCATATTGGTTCGTTATGGGTGCTATGGTGTCCATAGGGGTCATATGGTGTCCTCAGGGGTCATAGGACACAATATGACCCCTATGGACACTATAGGACCCATAATGACCCAATATGGTGTCATAAGAGGTTGTATGTTGTCCTTATGGGTCATATGGTATCACATGACCCCTTAGGACATAATATGACCCATAACAACAAAATTTGGTGTCTTAAGGGGTCATATGGTATCCTAAGGGGTCGTAAGACACAATATGACCCCTATGGACACCATAGGACCCATAATGACCCAATACAGTGTCATAAAAGGTCATATGTTGTCCTTAGGGATTATATGGTGTCCCATTACCTCTTAGGACACCATATGATGCATAACAACACAATTTGGTGTCTTAAGGGGTCATATGGTGCCCTAAGGGGTCATACGACAGTATGACCCCTTAGGGCACCATATGACCCCTTAAGACACCAAATTGTGTTGTTATGGGTCATATGGTGTCCTAAGGGGTTGTAGGACACAATATGACCCTTCAGGATATAATAGGACCCATAATGACCTAATATGGTGTCATAAGGGATCGTATGTTATCCTTAGGGGCCATATTCTGTCCCATGACCCATTGGGACACAATATGACCCATAACGACACAATTTGGTGTCTTAAGGGGTAAAAACATATCTAAGAGGTCGTAGGACACAATATGACCCATCAGGACACCATAGGACCCATAACGACCCAATATGGTGTCTTAAGGGGTCATATGGTGTCCTAAGGGGTCGTAGGACACAATATGCCCCGTTAGGATACCATAGGACCTATAACAATCCAATATGGTGTCATAAGGGGTTGTATGTTGTCCTTAGGGGTCATATGGTGTCCTAAGGGGTCGTAGGACACAAAATGGCCTGTTAGGACACCATATGACCCCTAACAACACCATATGGTGTCATAAGGGGTCGTATGTTGTCCTTAGGGGTCTTGTGGTATCCCATGACCACTTAGGACACCATATGACCCATAACGACATAATTTGGTGTCTTAAGGGGTCATATGGTGTCCTAAGGGGTCATAGGACACAATATGACCCCTTAGGACACTATATGACCCCTTAAGACACCAAATTATGTCGTTATGGGTCATATAGTGTCCTAAGGGGTCATAGGACATAATATGACCCCTTAGGATACCATAGGACCCATAACGACCCAATATGGTGTCATAAGGGGTCGTATATTGTCCTTAGGTATCATATTGTGTCCTACGACCCCCTAGGACACCAAATGACCCCTAACGACACAATTGGATGTCATAAGGGGTCATATGGTGTCCTAAGGGGTTGTAGGACACATTATGACCCTTAAAGACACCATAGAACCCATAACGACCCAATATGGTATCATAAGAGGTCGTATGTTTTCCTTAGGGGTCATATAGTGTCCCATGACCCCTTAGGACACAATATGACCCATAACGACAAAATTTGGTGTCTTAAGAGATCATATGGTGTCCTAAAGGGTTGAAGGACACAATATGACCCCTACGGACACCATAGGACCCGTAACGACCCAATATGGTGTCATAAGAGGTCGTATGTTGTCCTTAGGGATCATATGGTGTCCCATGATCACTTAGGACACAATATGACCCATAGCGACACAATTTGGTGTCTTAAGGGGTCAAATGGTGTCCTAAGGGGTCGTAGGACATAATATGACCCCTTAGGGCACTAGAGAACCCATAACAACCCAATATGGTGTCATAAGGGGTCATATGGTGTCCCATGACCCCTTAGGACTAGATATGACCCATAACGACAACATTTGGTGTCTTAAGGGGTCATATGGTGTCCTAAGGGGCTGTAGGACACAATATGACCCCTAAGGACACCATAGGACTCATAACGATCCAATGTGGTGTCTTAAGGGGTCGTAGGACACAGTATGACCCCTTAGGACACCATGTGACCCCTAACAACACCATATGGTGTCATAAGGGGTCATATGACCCATAACGACACCATATAGAGTCGTAAAGGGTCATATTGTATCCTAAGGGGTCATATGTTGTCTTAAAGGGGACATATGACATAATATGACCCCTTAGAATACAATATTACCCATAACGACACAATTTGGTGTCTTAAGGGGTTATATGGTATCCTAAGGGGTTGTAGGTCACAATATGACCCCTTAGGACACCATAGGACCCATAATCTCTCTCTCCCTCTCCCCTAATCTCTTTATCTCTCTCTCCCTTCCATCTCCCCATCTCTCTCCCTTCACCCTCCCCATCTCTCTCTCTCTCTCTCTCTCTCTCTCTCTCTCTCTCCCCGTCTCTCTATCTCTCTCCCTTCCCCCTCCCCGTCTCTCTCTCTCTCTATGCTAATCTATTTATCTCTCTCCCTTTCTCCCCCTCTCTCTCCCTTCCCCATCTCTCTCTCTCTCTCTCTATATATATATATATATTGTTTATTAATATATTAATAAACAATAGATTAATTATGTGCAAATTTAGTTAGTGAATTTACTTATTAAAATTGGATACCCAATTTTTGTTGTACAATTTTCAAATTTCAAGTTTTGGCTCAGGAATGCTTTAGGATTTGGCTTGGAAGTGACAAGCCTGGAAAGTCAACTAAAAAAATATGTTTTTCAGTATTCCTTGATTTTCCAGACTTTACACTGGTGGCTGATGACTTTTTTTGTAGCCAAAATTGATAAAACGAAAAGGGTTTTTTAAGGACATTCTCAAATTTCCAACAATATAAGGCTTGTCTTATTTCGACTTTAATAAATAATTATTATTTATTTTCTAATTGAATTCTGACAATAGTCTTGATTGATAGGCTGATTGAAAAACATGCATAACTTTCAAATGGTATAACATGTTTTGAATTCGAAACATGCATCACATTCTATGCTTCGTCTACTATAGGGAAAAAAAAATTTAAAAAAAAAATCATAAGGTTTTGACCAAGTCAAGGTGGTCAGACGTAGGTAGTAAAAATTCATAAATGATTATTTACTTTATAAAATTTGTAAAAAAATATGTCTCACATTCTGACATGAGTCTAATTTATATTATAAATATTATTAAAAAAATATTATGATTTGATTGTGATTAGGGTGGTCAGACATACGACTACTTCTTAACTTTTTCCTGAAATTTTAGTACCACTGCATTGAAATTTGAAATTTTCATCAAATAGGATTTTTTTTTCAAAAAAATTCTAGTAGTTTAGAAACTTCATTCAATTTTCTATAGATTCTCTTCTTACATATTTTAAAAATAATGTTCACAACTTATTCAAATGTTCATGTCAAGTTGCATAACTCTAGTTTTTTGAAATTTCATTGCCACTTAAGGGCCTGTTTTGGCACACCATGATCCTGCACATACCCTATTATAACATTTATATGCTTTGCTTTCATTAGAATAACCAATAAATATGCCTTCATCTTATCTAGGATCAAATTTACCAATGATATCATCTCTTCTGATATAACATTTACTACCAAAATTTTTGAAATACTTAGTTGTAGGTGTATTGCCAAACCATAATTAATAAGGTGCCTTATCGGTTTCTCCTTTGATATGTACTATGTTGAATGTATAAACCATTGTGCTCACTGATTCTCTCAAGTAGATATGAGGTAGACTAGCTTAGATCATCATTGTTCTAGCAGCATCCAAGATAGGTATGTTCTTCCTTTCCACAACTCCATTCGACAAAGGTGTCCAGTGAGCAGAAAATTGTTTTCTTATACCATGCTTCTCACAAAAGTTATTAAATTCACCGGATTTGAATTCTCCACCATGATCTGACCTCAAACATTTAATCGTCAATCCTGTCCCAATTTCCACTTTAGCCTTAAAGATGTTAAACTTTTCAAATGCTTCAGATTTTTCTTTAAGAAAAGTAACCCACATCATTCTAGAATAATCATCAATGATTAGCATTAAATATGTATTACCTTGAAAACTTTTAACTCTAGCAGAGCCACACAAATCAATATGAATAAGATCAAGAACATCATTAGATTTATCTTGTATACTCCTAAAAGAGGTTTTGGCATATTTACATACCGGATTATAGGGCTTCATAATCTTAGTTATATCCCTAACTTCCTTAGTTGAACTAATATTTACAATGCAATCAAAATTCACATGACATAGGCTTTTATGCCATAGCCAACTCTCATCAATTTGTGTAATCAAACATGTCTTCTCACCGGAATTCAAATGAAATATGTTACCTTTTGTCTGTGTACCGACTGCAATTTCCAAACTAGATCTGTTAATGTTTTTGCATTTTCCATCCTTGAATTGTAATTGAAATCCTTTATCCACCAATTGTCCTAAACTCAAAAGATTATGCCTTAAACCTTCAAAATAATAAACATTGTTAGTATTGTTCTTACCATCCAATGATATAGTTCCTTTTCCTTTCATCATACATGCTTTGTCATCTCCAAATCTAACTAGACCACCATCAAATTCTTGCAAAGATAGAAACTTCCCTTTATCTCCAGTCATATTATGTGAACAACCACTGTCAATCACCCATTCATCCTTGTCTTCAATTTTAGTAGCAAGTGCCTTCTCTTCAAGTACATTTTCTTCCAGTGCCGGATCATCTTCCTTGATAGCCAGGAACACCCATTCATTTCCATTTTCGAAACCACTAGCAGAGTTTTTTGTGAGTTCACCATCAGAATCAGTAATGCCTTCCTCGTCCGTATGTAGCATGATTTATCTTTGTTTTTCCTATACTTATACTTGTTCTGATATCCAAGGTTAGGCTTAAATGATCTTCTCACTCTTTCTTCAAATCTTGAATTTCTTTCAAGACATCTAGGTGCAAAATGACCAATCTTATTACATGCAAAACATTTAAAAGTTGCTTTTCCCTCATACTTACTTCCTATCGGTCCCTTAGGTACTCTTCTAGCAAATAGTGCTTCAAGTTTCTCAAACTCATCATCTTCTCTCTTCATATCTTCTAATTCCTTTGCATATAAAGCTTCCCAATCTTGCTTACCGGTTACAGATGTAGATGTATGAAAAGCAGGCTCAGTCTTCACAACTCCAGAAGGTCCAAATTCTTCAATCTCAAAAGTAGATAGTTTCCCAACCAAGGTATCTTTATTGATAGATGTATTAGCCATTGTTCTCAATTCATTAATAGTAGTAGCCTTCATTTTGTAAGCTGATGGTAGGGCTCTCAAAACTTTACAAACAATTTCATCTTCGCTCAGAGTTCCACCACAACATTGAATTCCCATAACAATCTCATTTACCCTTTCCGTGAATGTAGTAATCCTTTCATTTTCTTCCATCTTTAGGTTTTGATATCTTACCCAGTAACCATCAAGTTTAACAATCTTCACTATAGGATCACCTTCATTAAGAGTCTCCAACTTATCCCATATAGCCTTTTCAGATGATTTGTCAGTTAATCCCATTATTTGTTGATCAGAAAGTGCACACAAGAGGGCTTCTCTTGCTCTACAATCATTCTCAAGCTCCTTATCTAGTTTCACCAGAGGAGGGTTGCCAGATCCCGGATTATAAGACATGACACCATTCTGTGTGATCTCTTAAATGAGTCTCCATCTGAATCTTACATACTATGTAATTTGTTCCATCAAGCCTAGGAATATCTCTCTGAAAGATAGCTCCAGAAGAACTAGATGCACTTGAATTGTTAGTTGCCATAGGATCTTCCTCAAGCAGTTAATCTTTCTGTAGAGAGGACCAAAGCTTTGATACCAATTGTTAGACAATTCAAATAACCGGAATACAATTGAGAGGGGGGGTGAATCAGTTGTCACAGATTACCAGAACCATTAGCAATTAAAAATTTAATACTGGAACCCAAAACATTAATACTGGAATAGCAGTTAAACCAATTAAGAATAAACAATAATCACAGAATAAATACCATCCACGTGACACCAAGATTTGTACGTGGAAAACCCAGTAAAGGGAAAAACCACAGTGGGAAGCCTACCCACAGTCAAATAATACTTCTGCAGTAAGTATGTGAATTACAATTGAGGGGTATGCACTTGCAGGAAGACCAACAACCTAGAGTGCATTGTTCATCACTAAAGGAGTCTCACTGACTACATAGAAATCCAGACTACAACCTGGAGAAGTGTTGAACTGCAAAAGATAGCATCTCCTATGCGTGAGTACAATTCTGATTAAGCTCAATACCAGAGGATGAAATCCTCTTATATAAACCCAAATCAATCTCCAATGATCGATCAAATCATTTGCCTGAATGATATTGCATTATTTGCACATTACATTCCTTGGCCATGACCTCTAACATAACCATGATGATCTACAATGAGATCTTACATCTATATATACAAACCCTCGACCATAAACAATTAGGTCGGCCACCAGATAATAAACCAATTACATAATTACAAACCATTTCGGCCTTACACCAAAAAAAAATATCCAACACATAAGACATCCCCGAAACACATCGAGAGGTCCAATCCACATGCTTCATTAAAGTCGGTCTATAACCTAGATCAACGGGGACCTAGTATAGGTCCACACACTATAGAAATGATCTCAATCCACCAAGTCTCGAGCATGATTACCAATAGCATCCTGAAACTCCATCAGAAGATGCACCAACACCACTTATGCAATTCATCAAAGGTCTTCATTAAAAGCTTTGCCAGTGAAACCCTCATCGGAACCAGAAACCAAGCTTCTAAGCAAATAGGATAGCATCTAATCACTAGACCAAAACCAACTAACTGAATATGAGCATGAGTAACATGAACAAGCCAATTCCATAACCAAATCATATCAAAGCCTACAAGATCATGTTGGATCCAAATCAACCAGAAATCACTCAACCTATCCAGACCAAAAGGGTGTCGATAAAGCATCCAAATAGCTAGTGTTCGCATCAATGACAAAACATCAATGCAACACATAATCAATTTCACCAAATTGTCAACACATATTTCCTAACATACTTATGAATTTGGGGCCAAAAGTAATGCTCACTCGCCAATGCTACTATTTTGCCAATACCAAAATTGTCGGTTAATCCTCCACTATGTTTCTCCTTTTTCAGATTATCCCTCATAGAACTCTTAGGTATGCACAATTATATTCCTCTGAATAACATCCCATCTTGAATGAAGTAATCCAACCACTTGCTTCTATCTACCGTAACGGGTTCTCTACATGCTCTCCAAGGTTCTACAAAATCTAGGTCATCATCATACAAGGTCTTCAATTCCTCAAATCCTAATACTATCAATCTCATCTATGTCAGCAAATTCCTTTTCCTACTCAATGCATCACCAAATTTTTTTGATTTCCCACATCTATTCTTCAACAAAAAGGTGTAACTCTACAAAAATTCTACCCATCTCATATATCTTTGATTCAACTTACTCTAAATGTTCAAATATTGCAAAGCTTGATGATCTGTATACAACACAAACCCCTTAGGCAATAGGTAATCTCTCCACCTCTTCAAGGTTTGAACTCTGGCATAAAGTTCTTGATCATACACTGAAAATATCCTCTAGGCATCATTCAATTTTTCACTGAAATAAGCTACTGCTCTCCCTTCCCGACTCAAGACTGCTCCTATTGTTGTTCTACTTGCATCACAATCCACTTGAAAAACTTTATTGAAATTTGGTAAAGCCAACACGTGCTTCTCAATCACTTTCCATTTCAACAGTTTAAAACTTTTGTTTGATGTGGTGGTCCACTTGAATTCCTTTTGATCTCCCCTCATGGTCTCAGTCGTAGGGTTACAAACTGAATTGAAATTCTTGATGAACTTCCGGTAGAAACTAGCCAATCCATGAAATGATCTTACCTCTCCAATGCTTTCCGGTGTAGACCACTCAACAATTGTTTTTAATTTCTTAGGGTCCATCTTCAAACCATCCTCAAATATCACAAATCTCAAATAGACTAATTCATCTTTCATGAAAGTACACTTCTTAAGATTTATCAGCAACTTTTCTTCTCTCAACCTCTACAAAACTTGTCTCAAATGCAACAAATGCTCCATTTTCATCTTACTAAAAATTAGAATGTCATCCAAATATACAATAACAATCTTACCCAATAATCTCTTCAATACCTCATTCATCAGCCTCATGAAAGTACTTGATGCATTAGTTCACCCAAAAGGCATCACCAACCATTCATATAGTCTTTCATTTGTCTTAAATTTTGTCTTCCACTCATCTCCTTCTCTGATCTTGATTAGATGATATCTGCTCTTCAAGTCTCTTTGTAAAGTATATGGCTCCACTCAAACAATCCATTATGTCATCCATCATAGACAAAGGAAACTGGTATTTCACTGTGATCTTGTTTATTGCTTTGGAATCGGTACACATTCTCCACTCTCCATTCTTCTTAGGTGATAATATTGTTGGTACTGCACAAGGGCTCAGACTTTCTTTGATCAAACCTTTCTTCAACAACTCCTACACTTATCTATTAAGCTCTTCATTCTCTGTTGGTATCATCTGGTGTGCACCTTTGTTAGGAAAACTAACTCCGAGAACCAGGTCCATGCAATGATTAATACTTCTCGTTATCTGAAATGATGTCTTCATATTCTGTCAACAAATATTTTATCTCTTTCAGTTGTTCCTCTTCATGCTCTACATTCTCAGTCTTCTTAGGAACTAAGGCAAAAAACACATTCTCATGTCTCAATCCATCCAGGAATTTACGTCCATCCACTAAACAGATTCTAACATTCATACAAACTTCACTCTTCAAAGTTTCCTCCAAGGGAAACATGGTTTGCTTCATCCCATTGGCCACAATAGTGTATGTATTCTTCCTCCCACCATGTATTGCCTATCTGTCAAACTGCCAAGGTCTACCCAACGAAAGATGACAAATATCCATAGGCATAATATCACATAAGACTTCATTATGATAATTCCCAATTTTTAATTTCACCAAACATTTCTCACTTACTAACAAATTATGTTCAACCTGAATCCATGCTATTTGATAAGGCTTAGGGTGCTTCAATCTTTCCAAATTCAACATATTCACCATCTCTTTTGAAACAAGATTATTTGAATAAAAACTTTACAAAAATTATCGGATACCTTACATCTGGTCTTGAAAACAATCTTTCTTTGCAAGGGCTCTTCATCTCTCCAGGCATGAAACAAATCTCTCCTCATCATCAATAGTTCTTTGTCTTCTGGTTTATTATCTGATCCAGTGGGGTTTTCTTCCACCATTATTTCTCTTCTAGTATTCTCTATCTTCTTACACTTGAAAGCATAATGTCCTTCTCTACACTTATAGAAATGTCCTTTAGACACTCTCTTGTCTTATCTTCCAAAATTTTCATTTCGATAGCCATCTGGTTCTCCCCTTCAGTAGAATTTTTTATCATCCTTTCGGTATGAATTTCCTTCTTTGCTCACTTCTTTGTCCTTGTTCTAATCCATACAGGTTCCTCTACCTCTAGTATATCCTCTTCCTCCTTGAAATCTTCCTTCAGAAAACCTTCCACCTCTGCCTCTCTGCCTCTGCTCATGTCTTTTGTTTAGCTTCTCTTCTGCCTTCAGGGCATACTGGTAAGCCTCTTCAACACTCTATAATTTGATCAAACTAAGTTTATCTTGTATAGACACCTTCAATCCATTCAAATATCTTGCAACTTGTTCAACTTTATCATCAACATGTTTGGATCTGATATTCAACTTGTAAATGCTTCGGTGTATTCCTTCACACTAGATTCCTTTTGTCTCAAATTCTGCAACTTCCAGAGAAGATTCACTTGATAATCAGTTGGCATATATTTTGATTTCAACTTAGAAATCATCTGATCCCATGTCTTGATCTTCTCTTTACCTCTTCTCTATCTATTAACCTACAAATGCTCCCACCAAAGAGATGCATGACCTTTCAACCAAGTACAAGCATATTTCACCTTTCTTTCTTCTGCAGTGTTTTCAAAATCAAAATATTTCTCCATCTCCGAGATCCAATCCATCAATTCATTTGAATCCAACTTTCCATCATATTCTGGTGGAGTAAAATGATATTTAGTGTTTTCCCTACTCAAAACCCTCAAAAACCTTTCCTCATTTGGATCAACCGCCAATGGGTTTACTTATTCTATCGTGGCTTCTTCTCCATCATCTTCACTTACATCTTCAATGTGTCGGCCTCTTCTCTAGGTTGTCTTCACGGCTTCCAACCGAACTACTATTCCTCGCAACATTTCCATCACAACAGGGTCTGCATTCCCACATGCTCCACCATTCCTAGTTCCTCTTCGTGCCATCTTTACGCTAGCCCTCTGTAGCTGCAAGGCAAATCCACAATCTGCCATCCTACAACAAAATTCTCAAGACAACATAATCTTCGGAATCAAAGCTCGCTCTGATACCACTTGAACTTGAAGCAATCAGTGGCTAGGAGGGATCTCAAAGAGTTCAGTCTAGACTAGTCAGCAAGAGTAAACACAATGGAAACACAGGGACATGATGGAGGAAATACAGAACATATTGTATTATATCATGAAAAATGTTTACAACCAACCGGCAACAAGCCGGTCACAAAAACTGGCTCATAGGCCTACTAAAATATCTCAAAATACAGAACCAGTCACAATCGGGACCTCAAATCTTAAGATCTATCTTCTATGCTCAATCTAACTTCCCTCATTACATTCTAATGCTCTATTACAATTATTTATATGGTCCAAGGGGATCTGATCAGCCCAAAAGGGATCAAAACCCGAGGAACAAGACCTAACGTGTAAAGCCAACAAGGTCGGCCTCTACCAAAGAAATTCCTTCGAAAAATCCAAAGGATGAAGTGTAGATCATGGGAAAAGGTTGGCCATATGCCAAAGAACATTGAAATCAACACTCAAGGCTCTGCAAGCTATGGAAGGGATCTGATAGATCACCAATGCAAATAGGTCCAAGTAACCGATAACAGAAAATTGTCTCAAAAACTGGTAGCGATAACTTGTTGGAAAATGATCCAAATGCTCCATAGTTTGGGAATAAGGAAGATGATCAGGTCTTCAAGCAAAATCCAACTCCACAGGTTCTAGTGAGCTAAATCTAGTACACACAGAAAGAAATATTGAAACTACAAACAAAAAGAAAAACAGAAAGGAAATATTTTTGGTTGATGCAAGATTGCTATGAATTGGGAATGCTCCTACATCAGAAACCCAAAAAGGCTACAACCTTAAGGGAAGGCTCACTGTCTTACAAGAAGTCTCACTGATTTACAAAAGAACTTGAACAATAATCTGGATCACAGGAATTGTGAAAATAACATCTCCATATGCCTGAGTATAGTTTTGGTTAATCACACAATCTTATTTGCAACACACTTTTCTTCTCCTTCACACTTCTAAAAGAACAAATCACTTGTTCACACACTTACTCGATCACGCACTCATAGATACAACACAGACATACATCTTACATGATTATTGCATTTATTTATACAAACCCTCAAACTATATTTCAAGGTCAGCTAAACCCTTAATACAAATTACAAAATAATAACCTCACACTATACAATAATACATGCAGACAAAAACGATGTCGGCTAAGACATAGTCTGGACCCAAATCAATACCGCATACATACAACACCTCCAACAATTATGCCTCAATCTTCTGCACTACACCACAACCACCAAGAATGTCGCATAACACGAAGAACATCACCAGACAAATAAAATCTTCAATAACAAGCACATAAATTATTATAGATGACTAATACACATAGAACACAATCTAGAGACATTCACAAGAAATGTGAATTGCATCACAACAATTCAGATTACAAGAATCTTCATCATCTCTCTACCAGAGCTCAAGAAAACCATCATAAATGACTGTCAACCTGAATGACTTGCTTGTGGATTTCCAAATCATGAACCAATCAAACTAAGAACACACATCAACGTCCAAAATACATCCCATGCATCTGAAACAAAAGATATGGCAATTCTATAGCAATATGGAGAATAAACTAGAATATCGAATAACATGAACAACTCAATAATATCCTCAATATTGGATCATAAAACTCAATCAAAACAACATGCAAACTTCTACAAATGGGAATGAACCATCTAAAAACAATATACCAGAAACCCTTTAATTCACATCACCTCAACTGTAACACACAGGCTAAACCAACTAATCCAACCAAAGTGCAACACTGGAATACACAGAAGAATATGTTGACATCAATCACAACACAATGTACATCAATGACAACACATCAACCAATATCCAAAAACCTCCCCTGTGGCATTGATGGAAACATATGTGTGTGAAAAACAATCAATACAAAGAAAGAAATCAACCC
This sequence comes from Cryptomeria japonica, assembly GCF_030272615.1. NCBI lineage: Eukaryota > Viridiplantae > Streptophyta > Pinopsida > Cupressales > Cupressaceae > Cryptomeria > Cryptomeria japonica. The sequence continues at coordinate 174,726,988 of NC_081415.1, forward strand.
ATAACAATCTCCCTCAAAATCATAAGGATCGGCTCCCCAAATAGCTCAAAATACTTCAGGGTTTTTCACATGCTTCTCTCCCCCTTTGACATCAATGACAAGGGCTCAAGAATCAAGATTCCCTCCCCTTTGAATTAGCTTCACAAATCTGATCATCTGAACTAAACACAAACATTCACTACTCCCCCTGAGTAGCAGCCTCACTCATTAATCTGGAGCACAAAATATCACTGTGAAGTTCACTAAAGTAATACAAATCCATGCATATTAGTTCTCATCAGGAGGGGTAATCACCCCGAGCTTCTCTCTAATATACTCAAAAGTATCTTTAGGCAAAGGCTTCATAAAGATATCTACAATCTGTTCCTTTGTAGATACATACTCCAATGTGACTTCTTTCTCTTTCACCTTCTCTCTCAAAAAATGAAACTTAATTGATAAATGCATTGTTTTGGAATGCAACACTAAATAATTTAAAATATTTATAGCACTTGAATTATCACATTATATAGAAATAGGCTCATCATAAATAACTCTTATATCCTTCAACATCTACTTCATCCAAATTACCTGAGTAAAATTGCTAGCAACAACAATGTATTCAACCTCTACAGTACATAAGGAAATATCATTTCACTTCTTACTTTCCCAAGAGACCAACTTCTTACCCAAAAAAAATGCACCACCAATAGTACTCTTCTGGTCATCAACATCACCTACCCAATCAGCATTTGTGAAAGCACTCAAAGTAAAGTCATAATTCTTAGAATACCACAAACCAAAATCAATTGTCCCTTTCAAATATATGAATATCCTTTTTATAGAAGTAACATGAGATTCCTTAGGATCGGCTTAAATTCTATTAGCATGACACACAACATTCATTATATTAGGTCTAGTCTGAGTAAAATACAACAAACCACCAATCATAGATCTATATATGGTTTTATTAGCTTTCTAAGAATCATCATCTTTTGTCAACTTACATCTGGTCACCATAGGTGTACCAACAGGTTTAGAGTCCTCAAAACCAAATTTCTTCAACAATTCCTTCACATACTTAGACTGAGATATGAAAATACCTTTAACCAACTGATTAATTTGCAATCCCAGAAAGAATTTCATTTAACCAATCATAGACATGTCAAACTCATTCTGCATCTCTTCAGCAAATTTCTTAAATAGGCAATCATTTCCTCCAAAGATAATGTCATCAATGAAAACTTCAACAATCGAGATGTTATTCTAATCAATCTTGAAATAAAAATTAGTGTTAGCAATACCTTTATTGAATCCAAGCTTCATCAATTACTTATCCTATCTAGCATACCATGCTCTAGGGGCTTGCTTCAATCAATACAATGCTTTCTTCAACTGAAATCCATCTGATTGCTCAATGTAGACTTCTTCTTCCAACTCACCATTAAGAAAGGGTGATTTGGCATCCATCTGATAAACCTTGAAATCTTTGTGAGAAACATAGGCATGAAATAATCTAACAGATTCAATTCTAGATACCAGAGAAAAGGTCTCCTCATAATAAATTCCTTCTGTTTGTGAATATCCTTTACACACAAGTCTAGCTTTATTCAAAACAACTTCACCCTATTAATTCAACTTATTCCAGAATACCCATTTAGTTCCAATTACATTTTTATCAGTAGGTAAAGGAACAAGAGTCCATGTATTATTTTTCTCAATCTGATTGAATTATTCTTCCATATCTTTAATCCAATTTTTATCTTTGCATGCTTCATCAACATTCCTAGGCTCAATCTTAGAATTCAAACAAATTTCCTCAGCAAGTCTTCTTTAGTCATCACATACTTATTCTTGTCACCAATAATCTGATTTTTTGAATGATTCAACCTCACATACCTGGGAGTTTTATGATTTTCTTGAATTTCAAGCTCTTGAATACTTTCTTATACATTAGCATCAGCACCTTCATTCTCAGGCTTTTCTAGATCAATATAAACTTGACTTTGGATCTGCACTTGCTTTCCTTTATATGAACTGACATCCTGATCATCATAATTGTATACACAAGATTTATTCTGTCTCACATTACCATCATCAATCTTCACATTAGTTTCAACCATCTTTCTCAATCTTTTATTATAACACTAGTAGGCCTTACTTTTAGTAGAATAACCAAGAAAGATTCCTTCATCACATCTAGCATCAAACTTTCCAAGATCTTCATCTCTTTTGATATAGCATTTACTACCAAAAATTTTGAAATATCTAACAGTAGGAGAATGACCAAACTATAACTCATAAGCAGTCTTACTAGTATCACCTTTTACATTTACCTAGTTAAGAGTGTATACAATAGTACTCACAACTTCTCTCCAAAACACATGCAAAATATTTCTTTCAATCATCATGGTTCTAGCAGCTTCTTAACCCTCTCTACAACACCATTCTGTTGTGGTTTCCTAGGAGTAGATAATTGTCTCTTCACTCCATGCTCTTCACAAAATACATTAAACTCATAATTGTTGTTCTTTCTCTTTAAACAGATATCTAGGTTTCCCAAGCAATGGAGAATTGGTAAATTTGATAGCAAGGTTGAATATTACTATAGTCCTGTAAAATGAACAAAATAAGAGGTTGAATAATCTGGATAGTGTGGAAAGGGAGATTTGAAAAGCCAAGAACAAACCAGCAAAACATATAGAGGGTCGTACCTCGAGTTCCAAATATTTCTACAAGAATAAGCTATCAATGATAGGATACAACCAATCTTTAATGTCTCTGAAAGCAGCAAATCACTATACTTAGGTGGGAGGATCACCAATTGCATGTGCGTGGCATCAGACAAAACAACCTTATATTGAGCATTGTTATTTTCATCATCTGTCAATTTTTCAAAAGACAAAAGCTGAAGCACTGGAGAGGGGACATCATCCCCAAAGTTGATGCAGAGGAGTGCATGTGGGGTCAATTGTAGTTGTGGTTCCACTTCCTACAAGGATAATAGAAGACAACCAAATAGATACACAAGGTCATGTACTTTCATACGCATAGGCATGGGCATGGCAGCCCTTTTTTTTTTGGAGCTTCCAATTTGTATTACTATCAATGTGTGTTTTTGTTTACAGGTGTTATTTCTGTGTGCATGGACAAATTATAGATTGATGTATTCAAGCATGCAAATGCACAAGGACAATGCAGAGAACATCTCTATCAATTTATTTATATATATAAATACATAAACAGATGCAAAAAAGCACTTGAAATAGTGACATATGTTGGTATATGCACTTGCATTGATGGATGAGAATTCTTTGCAAAACTAAAGAACAAATAGAGATATAATCTTTGTAAATAAGATGAATATGAGAAAACATATGTATAAACAAGCTCACCGAAGTTTCTGTAGAAGGTTGTTGTGAGGCATCAGGAGAGGCCATCGAAGATGACATAGTGGCCACTATTCTTGAGAGATGAGGAATGGGGTTTTGAACGGTGAAATAGTGAGTCTATGTCACAACAATTAAAATAAGTGAATATATTTCATCGGTAAGCAAAACTCATATTGCACTTGGGATCAAGAGCAAATCTTCAGTTCAACGAAATCGCAATGAAAATTGAAAGTTACAATCAGTTAGAAGACAAGCACTTATCAAGAACACTTGGAATATCCTCCTCTACATTCAAAGAGTTTTAGAAAAAGGAAAAATAAAAAATGCTCTAATCAGTGATAAAACAAGTGCTACATAGATACAATAAATGCCTTTTAGACTCAAGTAAATTTCTAATTACTTATGTATGCACAAATGTTCAATATTTAGGTTCAGTTGTATATAATATGCAAGTACAACTATTGGAGCAATGAATCTGGTTTGGCTCTCTTACTGTAATTGACTATAAACAATTGCCACATAGATGCAACAAATGCCTCCCAGAGTCAAGTAATTTTCTAATCATGGGAAACTATACAAATTAAATCTAGCATCTGTCTATATTTCTGACAACCATTCACATAGTTCAAGTTTTGCAAGGGTTAAAGTGAAAAAGATTGCAGGATTTGAAGGGGTTAAATCAGATAATTTCCTCAATTGTAGAACAGAAAAAGAAATATAAGACAGTGCATTAGAAGAGAGATAGGGCCATTTGATGGGATCGATTTGAACAAATATTGTAGAATATAATCTCCACTACAACAAAATAATTGCTCAAATACAATCTGTAGTGTATGTGGCGAAATGTAGAAACTCTACAGACATGGCAATGGGGAAAGTCAATGATTCAATGATATGGTTTTTTTGGTCCAATGGCACACTAATGATTGGGGGTTGATGTGAAACTTGTGCTTCACTTCGTGATACCGATTCAGTTGTCAGTTCTTAGTTTAGATACTAAACTAGGTGGGTATGTGCAGAGTCGGTTCCTATTAGTTATGTTATAAAGAGCTAATGTGTGCTCTGAACTCTAAGCCTCTTTACAAATTTAGCAGACAATGGTTGGCATAGAGGCACCCTACATAGCATATATGTATTCACATATGCGTAAAGATATACATATATATGTATACAACCATATGTATATGAGCAACTACAATATACATATGCATCGATTCACATATGAAGATGAGCAACTATAATGAATAGCATAGTGAATTCTATTGAATATGTATATGGTTGTATATGTCAACTACATCCATATGCATATACATATAAGTTGACTGAATTGCTATTGATTGTATATGGTTGTATATGTATTTTTTTGACTGGCTGTCGATGCAATGTGTATGACTATTGACTGAATTGCCAAGACGCTTGCTAAAGTGGCATCAAGGGCTAATGTGTGCTCTGAATTCTGAGCCTCTTTACAAATTTAGTAGACAATGGTTGGCATAGAGGCACCCTACATAGCATATACGTATACATATATGTGTAAACATATAGATATATATGTATACAACCATATGTTTATGAGCAACTGCAATATACATATGCATCGATTTGCATATGAAGATGAGCAACTATAATGAACACCATAGCGAATTCTATTGAATATGTATATGGTTGTATATGTCAACTACATCCATATGCATATACATATAAGTTGACTGAACTGTTGTTGATTGTATATGGTTGTATATGTATTTTTTTGGCTGGCTGTTGACGCAATGTGTATGACTATTGACTGAATTGCCAAGACACTTGCTAAAGTGGCTTCAAATTCAAAACATGTCAGCATGCCATTAAGTAGATGTAAGCATCCGCATCAAAGGGTGTTGGTAAACATTCTATCCTAAATATTTCTATCAAGCGAATTGTCACAGAAATAACCTCAAGAGCAATGAGCATAAGATTCATTTCACAGTTCAAAATATCTTGTCGTGAAGAAACAAATAAGCATCTAACACTAAGTATTGCAATAACAACATATATGAAAACAACAACATATAAACCCACAAAACCAATGCTTTCATTTAACAGATAACAACATATTTATTTTAGAATGAAATAAAACACAACAAAAAGTGATCTGGGTATGCACGGGTTCCCAAAAGAATTCACAAAAATCATGGTGAATGACTTATTTGAACATGCTGCACAAAATTGTGCCACGTTGTCAACGATGACAATGAGGAAAAATGGGCATAGTTTACATGATAAATGCAATGAAACCCCACCAAAGCAGAATTTTCTTAAAAACGAGACAAATGAAAACCAGTCTCCCTAAGCTTGTGGATCAATCCTTGTACAAAAAATGGAAGGCAGATGTAAAAACAGTGCGGTTTGAAGAACTACTAGATTCTTGAGGTCGAGACAAGTTTTTTGCAGCATTTTAAATTCCAAACAAACACAACCATGTAAATGTATGTGCATATGTATATATCTGCATATGCCAACTAAATATACATATGGTTGTATAGCAAATACCAAGGAACTTCATATACATATACATAGACATACACACATATATGTATACCACCATATGTCTTTGAGCAACTATAACAAACAACATAGTGAATTCCATTGAATATGTATGTGGTTGTATATGTCAACTACATTCATATACATATACATATAAGTTGACTGAATTGTTGTTGAGTCTATATGGTTGTGTATGCATTTTTTTGACTGGCTGTTGACACAATGTGTACAACTATTGATTGAATTGCCAAGACAGTTACTAAAGTGGCTCCAAATTGAGAATAGGTCAACATGCCTTAACTGAGAACAAAAAACTAAAGGGAACAATAGAATAAAAAAACAGCATTAGAAGCCACAAAGCAAAACACCTCATTCACCTGCAAATTTCAAAGAAATCTCCAACAGGAGTAACCGAACGCAATAGTGGACAAGGCAGATCTACACTTTACATAAAATGACCAAAATGGCTGGAAAAGGGCAAGGATCAAGAAAGGACGCAAACAAAGAAAGTAGCACCTCCTTGTTTAATGCAACACTAGCAATATATTGACATTAAAAAGCAAGGATGTAAACAAAAAAAGTAGCACCTCTGCGTTTAATCAAAGGCAAGTTGTTTTAATTATTTTTTGTTTTTTACATTGAATGAAAATAAATGTTGAATAGACGTGAGCTAAGTTTACTTTAATTCATATGTCCCTTCGAATTTGCACCCTTCGAATTTGCAACGTGTGAAGTAATCTTTCCAACTAGCAATAATAAATGTATGGCCGGGGAAACAAATGTCATTGCCCAGTTTTCAACCGCTTTTCTTTCCAATTCTTTTTTCCAGATGGTTGACACTTTGCTACTAGATTCTTGAGTTTGAGACAAGTTTTTTGCAGCGTTTTGAATTTCAAGCACACACAACCATGTAAATGTATGTGCAAATGTATATATCTGGATATGGAAAGTGAATATACATATGGCTGTATAGCAAACATCAAGGAACTTCATATACATATACATATACATATACATACACAGATATATGTATACTGCCATATGTATATGAGCAACTATAATATACATATGTAGGCATATGTATATGCATATGAGAAACTATGATGAACTACATAGCAACTTTGATCGAATAAGTAGATGGCTGTATATGTCAACTACATACACACGCATATGCGAACGCAGTAGTGGGCAAGGCAGATCTACACTTCACATAAAATGACCAAAATGACTGCAAGAGGGAAAGGATCAAGCAAGGATACAAACCAAAAAAGCAGAACCTCCTCATCTGATGCAACACTAGCAATAAATTGACATTATTCATATGTTCCTTCAAATTTGAACCCTTCGAATTTGCAACGTGTGAAGTAATCTTTCCAACTAGCAATAATAAATGTATGCCCAGTGAAATAAATGCCATTGCCTAGTTTTCAACCACCTTTCTTTCCATTTCTTTTTCCTGGATGGCCGACACTTTCTTGGCAAACAAAACCCCATAGAAAAAGCCTATCAGCTTAAAGATAGAAGAAATGACTAGTAGGAAAATGACAAAATCAATTAGACTATTATAAATATAATCATGAATTTTCAACTGCAATCATCAGAAGCTTGCCAAGCAACACAACTTTCCAGAGACCTAGATTTTTGTCCCAAATCCCATAAGATTTAAATTGTAAAATCATTTTACTTGTAAATTAAACCCTTAATCGACACTGTGCTAAACTTAACATCAAAAAGATACGAAAACATGTGACACATAAGAAAGCAACATGTCACAAAATCATTACATAGGTGCAAAAAAATCCATGAATCTTCACCTAAGCAAGCATCAAAATCATCATCAGCTGACTCAGCCACTTTAATAATAACCTTCAAGTGACAAAACCAAATATACCTATAAACAAACCCCAAAATTAAATTCTTCCTAATTTAAAGGCCAAATTGAAATCTCCCCTGGATTTATACTTCGAAATCAAGTCCCAAGAAAGAAATTTGATTATTTTCATGTCAAAGCAATAAAGCCCCAATACAAATAACAACCTACAGAGTGGAGACATAATTCTTTTATTGAAATAGAGATCTACAAGAAGCATCTGTTGCATTGGATACTGACTCAGAGGAGGTATTGGATAGGTGGCAGACAGGAGAATACGATATCTCCACAAGGAAACCCCTCATCTTCATGAAATGAAGGTGAGTGAAACCCTCATCTTCATGAAATGAAGGTTACAGAGGTGCACATCTATTGAAAAAGAGATGTGTTGGATTGGAACAGAGCTTCACGACCTTCTGAGAATAGATGGGACTAAGTCCGTTACGACATTTGTTGAGTAGATGGAAGCCTGTGTACCAGAGAGCCAAAGATGACAAGTACTAGATGTAGCAGTGAAAGGAAACCATGCACGGTGGTGGGCGACTCATAGAAATATATGGAAGATTCGACACAAGTGGTGAACTGGATGATTCTCTGATTTAATCCATCTAAAGAGTGATAATTGTTGAATAGGTATAAGGGCATGGTGGATCTATAAGAATGCCTTTGGTTCTTCGAGATGAGATGGACTGAGAATAAATTGACTCAGTAGGAAAAGACCTCCGGCCCTTTAATTTATGACAAATTCTTAGGAAATAGGTTCTCATATTCCCTCAGCAACTCCACCACCTGTTCAGAGTCTATTCATGCCAATAAGCTACAATACTAACCATTTTAGGGTATTCTTTAGAGCCTATGTTCCATTTCATTTGTGTCAAGGGCTCCTTGAAATAAGGTCTGCTGTTACCTGGATCCTTTCGTCTGACTTCTCTCTCTCCAACAATTTCATAAATTTTAATATTCCAGAGCTCTTCTTCCTCTGTAGGATATTCTCAGTCCATCTTCCAGCAATACACTGACCTGTTCAACTTTTCCTTTTATATATGACACACACATACCATTCTCTGTGTTTGGCTTGTAGGTTTTGCTTCATCGTTGCTAAAGATGAAATGTGTTATATACTTCAAAATACCAGACAATGCAGGATCTTCTGTTGTCAATCTGAATGTCGCACAGAGAAATATCCAATCTTTAGAATTCAAATCTGAAAATAATTCTTCAACTTGCAACCCTTAGTTTACTCCTCTTTGTGAGTTTTGTTTCTTCTTAATGTCTACTATTATTATTTTCCTCGTGTAATAGGTCATTATCTTTGTCATTGGGACTTTAGTATTACTACATACAAAATTCTAGCATTCTTTTGATATTGAAGATAGTTACAATTCTTAGTCACATAATAATTACTATCGATGATGTTATGAAATGGTTTTGTAGTCTGTTTTGTGATAATTTTATATCTTTTAGCATGAACCCTTCTTTAAAAATCATAACACTTCCTTTTAAAAGAAAACGAAAACTATAAAAGAGGTTGCTAATCATTTGAGTAGAAATGATGAATAGTTGTTGATTAGATTATAGGTTGTGAAGAAGTAGAAAACGTTGATATCAAGGGACATAAAACACATGATTTACTTGACTTGGGGGATTTAATTGAAGATAAACTTATAAAAAAGATATCAAAAAAAATTTACTAGTGTTTGGGATGATAAAGATGTAAATGATAAAATGAAGAGGCTTCTAAGTGAAATTAGTTATAAATGTTGATTTACGATTAGGCAATCATGCATATTTTGATGTGCATTATACTTGACAATTAAATTAAATTTCCTATAAGCTAAACATCCTAGATTTTAATGAACCTATACAACTTAAGGATGAGGTATAAATTTCTATAGTAACTTAATCCTTAGACACATTTTCCTTGCAAAAATCAATCAATTACTACTTCTATATTTGGTTTCTCTTGACCTATGGCTATGGCTGAGTCTAAAAATATGGTAGTGTTAAAAAGAACCTTGGATATATGGTATAGTTAGAGAGAAGATTATAAATTTTTTTGATAACAAGTTGGACCCTTTGTTAATATAAAATGGTCAAAGATAAGATAATGAATAAATACAAGTTCCTAAGATGTTACAATGATATATTTGGTAATCTGAGGATGATATAAATGTAATAAGATAATGCTTTATATTATGTGATTATCATTACTACCCCGTGATTATTAATGATCTATAATTGTGCTTAAATACAAAGTCCAAAATACTCAACTCACTGTGTTTTGTTGTTTTGTAATCTTACAAGTAATAATAAATTTTTGAAATCACTCACCTTTAGAGAAAGAATTTAACACTTGAATTATTTAGACGATAGTGAAATGCAAATTAATTAAAAGAAGGAATCGTAATAGCGGTCTCATCTAAAGGAGGGTCAAATCCTAGGAATTCAACCCCATCTTGTTTAATGAAAAAAATAAGATTATTCATAATGGTAAACAAAAAGTTAAAATAAATTTATGAACCAAAAAAAATGAAGGAAATGCATTGAGATAGATGTATTTGTTCACATGAGCAATGATTAAAGACTTTCTATCAGTGGAGACAACTCATCATAAATTTGTTGGGTGTGAGGCAGCATTTGAAGGGGATATTCTTGATAGATATGATATACTCTAAGATGTCAAGAAACAAAGAAGGATAGAAAGAAGGTTATTTCATGTTTAGTGAATAGTATAATGATGAGTGAAAGTTATAAACAGTCTTAAAATTACCGATTATGTCTACTAATTAGAAGGCAATCTACCAGTGTGTAGTAAATTTAGTTATTTTATTCAAACCTAAATTGCCAAACTCACCGATATAAAGAAAATTAAGCATAACTCGCAAATATTGGTGAAGAGTTTTATGTTTGATGCATCTATTTCAGGCATAAACAAATGTGTTGAATATCATAGGTTTGCGAGGAAGGCTAAGGTCTTAGTTAATGATGTCCTAAAAAGAAGAGCTCGTGGTTTGGATTTAGTAAGACATATGGACAAACAAAGGTGAGGGTTGGATTTGGCATCTAATTGCTTCTATTTTTGTAGTATGTAAGGAAATATGGTTTCTATTAGGAGAGCAATTTTACCATTGGTATAGTTATGGGCAAAATAAATCCTTTTGAAACTCAAATTTGAAGTATGGGGCCTCTCTTTTGGTTTAATATTATTTCATATGCAATATTTTATTAGTTTGTGTTTTTTAGTTTTAAGGCTCATTTTACTCTCTCAAAATTAATAGAAGAAAAAACTTATTTGGCTTTATTTTTTAATCTAAAAGTGATGTGAGAAATATGAGGTAGACTATTGGAGTGTGATTTGAGATATTCTTACAACAATTTTATCAGGGCCAGACATATTGTTTGTATAGACCTCTTAGAGATTCACTTGCTACATTTGGCATAGATAGAGTGTTGTAGGGATAGATTGGAGGTTGGGAAAAATGGAGGTTGGAGGACATCTATCATCCTAAACTGGCTTCTTGTTTAAGGATGATTCATTGTATTAGAAACATCTTTTCATCGCTATTCCTTTCTGAAGCAAGAGGGGGCATGCAATGATTTCTTGGTTTTTGGATAGTTCAATCTACAAACTCCTTGATCTTTTTTGGGTTGATGCTGATGCTTAGTTGGGTAATTAGAACATTTTTTGAAACAATACTGATACAAATTTGGATAATCAAGATATTTCCCTACACTAAGAGGTTTGGAATGATGCCAATGCAGAGTTGTCTAATTAGGCCACTTGCTTTTATAAAGAAGTTTAGGTTGATGCTGATATAGTTTTTTCTATTTTTCTCCTTTTATAGTGTAAATATTAAGGAGGGTTTATTAGGAAATTAAGGTTTACATTTAATAAATTAGTTAATAGGTTAGTTGAGTAGGAAGTCATTCCATAACTGGAAAATAAAGATTTAATAAAGTCAATACATTAGATATAATAATACAAAGAATGATTATAATGATATTTTTATATTAAATATATTTACAATATAAATATTTTTCTATTTTATTTTTATTATTCTACATTTATTAACACTAATTTTTTTTGAATGAATAAGACAACTTTATTAATAATCACAACTTCAACAACATATTGACTGAATTCAACAACATGCTCTAGTCATCTACAGATTTTAGTCATATTTTTTAACCATTTTTTAAAGAAAACTTAAAATAAAACAAAAAATTAATCCCTACTTAGTAAGGAGACAAATATCCCTAATATTCTTTCTAACCTAACCCACAATCCATTTTAGCTCCTCAAAAAGAAGATGATGTTCAAGTCCTATCTACATAACAAAGGTAGTCATAGCAAACAAACATTGCATTCAAATCAAAACAGACGCGATGACTTCAAAGTAAATAGAAGTCACATTCAGGTAGTTTCATGTCATGATAAAGAATCAAAATTAAATCAGAAGTGACATCCATTGAATTTGTAGAAAAGCTTTAGTTAGTGGTGTGGTCAACACACAAAGGCACGAGCTTCATGGAAAAGCTTTAGTTTGACAATTTCACGCTACTTTATCACCCCTTCTATACCGTATACAAAGAATTGTGATCTCAAATCTATTTATTCCAATGCAGAAAATGTCTAATACGTTTCCAGCATCAGTAAATTAACGTTTGCCCTCTTATTGCTCTCATTTTATTCAATTTGAGACAAGTTTTATGTAGTATATTCTAATTTATTGTTTCCATTTGTGCAAGGACTTTTAATTCTGATCTTATGTGTTTGACTCTTTTGGTCAGATATTGCAGCAGAACATATTATGAGAAAGCATCAGCTGAGAGTATTAGAGAAGTGTGTGACTGGTGTTTCAGTATTCAAAAGGAGGATGCGGGTTCTGATACTAAGCTTATGACTGGTGTTTCAGTTTTAGAGAATGTAGAAACATGACCCACAAAAGCCAAGGCAACAGAAATTTGAGAAAATCTTGTGCCGGCATTAATGGACAGATACAAAATGAGCTGACGAAGCAGAGGAATCCTGAACATACATACAGAACTGAAAGAAGAGTTGGGAAGAAATATAAGCTTCTTGATGAAATTGTCTGTTGATTGCAATGGTTTACGTTGTAGGGAAGTTAATTTCTGAAGAACCTGAACTTAGCAGAGTGGTGGAAGTTATTGAGTTTTGTATTATATGGGACTGGCTGCTCATGAACATAAGAAACTTAAATTGGAAATACCTCTTATGTTGTATGGTGGATGCTTGTCTAAAATGAACAGAGGGTTAGGATTAGGAGTGCATGGTAAAGAGCTGACAGAAACCTGTCTATGGAATGCAGCATGGGTATCTTTCATACATACTAAATTGTAATTTCAAAACTTCTATGATTAACTAATACGAGGAGAAACCTGATTTATCATTGATATAATCAAACTGGCGATCCACGTAATTTGTCGTCTTTACGAATTTTTTTTTTTTTTTTCACCCTATTGCAGGTGTTATTTGCTTTGAATCTCGCAACAACTAATATCAAAGCTTGGATTTCAGCTGACAGAAAGAAAATGGAAATAATTATATGATGGGCATGGCCATCATTTGAGTGCAAAATATGCTTGCAATCGCAATTCGGTCAAATAATTAAATATTATAAAACCATGATTTGGATTTTGACCTTCATTACCATTTAAAGCATATTTACAAATTCAAAACATACAAATTTATAATATTTAACTACTTTCAAAAATTTGAAAGTAAATCACTAATCTATAATAAAAACTTTGATTGAATTTAGATAAATAATAAATTTAATTTTTTTCTTTAAATAATTTTTTTTTATTTATTTCTATATTATGGTTGATTTAAGCTCAAAAATTATAGCCTCTACAATAGATACAATTTTGTACTTCAAATGTTTGTTTTTCTCTACTCTTCTCCTCTTCTACAAGTCATTTTGATAGAGGAAAGATCATTTTTTCACATTTTAACTTTTACAAAATGGATAACCATTTTACAGAAATGGATATTCGTTTCTAGAATGTGACTCATGATTTTCAAACTTAAATAGTGAATATCTATTATAAATGAATATCCATTTTGCTTTATTTTTTATTAGAGAAATTTTGGCTTTCCACTTACTTAAAGAAAAAGTTAGAATTCTTTTTTAGAATTTGACTTAGAAAAAATGCATTTTTTACCTCTATTGCAAATGGTTAGCCTATCATGATTGTGCACTCGCCCCTTTAGTAATATAGTAAATTCAAGGATAACAATTGGTATTCTACATGTCCTTCCTTAAATTTCAACCTATCAGTTTCTCATGATAGGAGAATCTCTCTCTCAAACCACACACATACAAATCAGCAAATGGTTTAACTTAAATCTTATGTACGGTACTCCTCTATCATAAATAAACTTAGAAACAACAAATGATTCTAAAGGCTATTGGTTTTTTGGTTGGTTAGGCAGCAAAGATCCACCATTTCTCTTCATCCGCCATTCACATAAGAAAATATGTAAGGCTAGATTTTTGCCATCTATTGAGTATCCTAAAATGAAATTCCAAAATTGATCTTAAATTTGCATAAGATTTAGCCTCATGGGATTCATACAAAAATCAACAACACATGCAATGGAATACTACAAGGAAATATCCAATCTTAAGACTTCAAATCTGAAAATAATCATTCAACTCTAGAGCCTCAGTTTGCTCCTTTGGCTCTTATCTTCTGACAACCTAAAGAATGAAAAAATATTCAATACAAGACCCCTTTTTCAAAGAGATGTTTGAGAGGTGGAATAACACTTAGTAATTTTGAAAACATTAAAAAACACCACCTTAAAATCCTATACCATTCTTGTGTTGGCATCTTCTAAATATAACAAGTTACCTCACATGACTTCCACATGACCCCCACATTCTTGAACAATTAAGTGGTTGTCATAAAGATGCTTTGTAACTCCTCTAGGACCTAAATATAACAAATATAAGGGCATGCCAAAGGCATGCAAGCTTGGACATCCCAATTTAGTTAGTCATGTAAGTACCATGAGTCAATATGCTTTGGCATGTAAGACAAATTAGGAGATTCATTCAAAAATGCCTTATGACAACTTTTGACATGTGTAACACTCTTGAAAATTACACATCCTTAAAAATTGGGAAAATATTTAACAAATATTTAAGTCCTTATTACAAATTTATTTATCTAAACATAACCACCTAGACCTTAGAAAGAAAAAAAAGTACAACTAAATATATTTGGGTGATGCGAGATTTCTCTACACCCATGGATACTCTTGCATCAATTTTAATTCATAAACTTTTCTATGTTACATGTAGATTTAGCTATTTTGAGCATAACACTAGATGGTAAATTTTATTTCTTTATAGAAATAACTATCTACATTTCCTTCTTTGGAAATAATAAATTTTCATTTTAGTGGATTTTCCTGTGAGTTTTATTTCTTCTTGTTATCTAATATTATTATTTTATTCATGTATTTGGTCATTATCTTGGTCATTGGGACTTCAGTGTTATTATATATACAATTTTGACATTTTCTTTGATATTGTAGGTAGTTAAATTCTTAGGTACATGATTATTATTATTGATGATATGAAATATTTATATAGCTTGTTTTTGTGATGATTTTCTATCTTTTAGTACAAATACTTCTTGAAAAAGTATGAAATTTCTTTTTGAAATTGAAGGAAAACTATAAAAGAGGTTGCTAATATTTTTGAGTACAAATGAAAAATAATTATTATATTAGCAGATTAGGTTGTAAAGAAGTAGAACATGTTAATTTTTAGAAACTTAAAACACATGCTTTACTTGATTTAGGGGATCTAATTGAAGATAAACTAATAAAAAATAAATTAAGAAGAAGGATAGATAGGAAATTAGTTATATTTGTTGATTTGTGATTAGGCAATCATGAATATTTTGATGTGTATTCCATTTGACAATTAAGTTGAAGATTATGTAAGCTAAACATCTTAAATTTAAATGAACATATACAACATAAGGACAAGGCATAAATTTCTCTTGTAACTTAGTCATTAGACACTTTTCGTTGAAGGATTCAATCAACTACTACTTCTATATTTAGTTTATTTTCACCTATGGCTATGGCTAAGTCTAAAAATGTGGTAGTGCTGAAATGCACTTTAGGGATATATGCTATATTTAGAGGGAAGATTTAAAAATTGATAATAAGTTGGACCCTTTGTTAATATAACATGGTCAATGATATGACAAGAAACAAATACATGTGCCTAGGATGTTACAGTGGTATATTTGTTAATGTGAGGATGATATAAATATAATAAGATAATGCGTTATATTATGAGATTATCGCACTATCCCATTATTATTAATGATCTATAATTGTTCTTAAATACAAAGTCCAAAATGCTTAAATCAAAATATTTGTTTTGTAAGCTTACAAGTAATAATCAAATTTTGAAATCACTCACCTTAAGAACAAGAATTTAACATTTGAATTATTGAGGTACGAGTGAAATGTAAGTTAATTCAAAGGCAAATTGTACTCATGATTAATCTAAAGAAGGGTCAAATCTTAGGAATTCAAATAGATCTTGTTCAATGAAAAAAATAAGATTGTTCATATTGATAAACACAAAGTTAGAATTAACTTATACACCGAAAAGAAATGAAAACAAACTTTATAACACTATATTTACAACAATACCAATATTATTTACTTTCATTTCATAATTCCTTATAAATTACCTTATTTAGAAATATTTAACAATTTTGGTTGACCCTATGGCCCGATGATGAAATCATGGCATTGATGGATAGAGAGAGGAGGAAGACGAAGAGGAGGAGAAGGATGTGGGAAGGATGTATAGGGAGAGGGCATGTAGGAGGAATAGAAAGAAGAGGATGTGAAAGAGGAAGACGTGAAGGAGGAGGGAGACATTGCCAGAAAAAGAGGAAGATATATTAGAAAAGTATGTATGTTGACGTCATGAAATCCTTGTTAATGATTTCATCTAAAATAAAAAGTTAAAAATCCTTATATTCCACCAATCAAAAAATTATATAATTAAAACTATATCTATAACCTAAACAAACTTTTTATAAATAAGCGTTCTATTACTTAACTTTGTTTTAAGGAAACATGAAATTAAAATAAACAAAACCCTACTTTGTAACAAGACAAATCTCCTCAATATTCTTTCTCAACTAACCCACAATACGACGGTGTCCAAGTCCAGTCTACATAACAAACCTATTCAAAGTAAGCAAACGTTGCATTCACCAAACCATACGAGTTAACTTAATAAATGTGGCTTCCATAGATAATGGAGAAAAATTCTAGTTAGTAGAATAGTCAATACAGAAGGCACGAGCGTTTACTCCCACCGATGCTTCATGGAAAAACATTAGTTTGACAATTTCACGCTACTTTACCCCTCCTTCAATATGTCGGACGGGAATTCTGCTCTCTTTAGATGCTTCATGGAAAAATTATTTGAGTAGACGAGTAGCAGGGAAAAACTAGAAGAACTCCTAATGATTGGCGAGGAGGATGACTATGCTGATTTACAAATGAAACTAAACATTCGAAGTTACACATGGAGAATGAATGCCTAGGGGAAATCTGACTGGAGGCCAAGAGGCTCGTGGAGAAGCGTAGGGCCTCTCTTCCTCCTCGTGAAGCTGTGCAGAAAGCTCCCCCAGGGTTAGTTTTGAGAGATCTCAATGCTTAAGCTGTGAAAGAATGGAGTGCGAAAAAACAACTGCAGAAAATGAATAAAACAAAATAAGAAAGAAACAATACAACAAGAACATAGAATTTATGGTGGTTCATTAAGATGGCTACATCCACTTTAAAGCAGGGATTTCTTTCATTAATTACTGTTCTTCGTACTACAACATATACATCATACATACATATATACAATTCCAATAATCATATGTATTCCAATGAAGAAGCTGAATAGCCATAAAAAATTGGAGGGAAAAAGACCGTTGGGTTTCATACTCAACAATCTCTCACTTGAAACCCAACTACTACTGTTACACACATTTTGAGATATTCCCCCACTTTAGGCCTATTGTTAGAGCTTGACAAGGCCAAGAGAAGTCCTACAAAACTCAAACTTCTCCCTTGTAACAATCTTTGTCAATGCTTCACCTTTGTATCAATCTTTTGCAACTCGTAACTTGCCCTCTTCGACCACACGATGAATAAAATGATATCACAAGTCACAACACTTAGAGTGATGATGAGATGTGTGATTGTTAGCTATAAAAATGATGTTGCTACTGTCACAGAAAACAATGCAATCATTTTGTTTAC
The DNA here is from genome assembly GCF_030272615.1 of Cryptomeria japonica. Classification (NCBI taxonomy): domain Eukaryota; kingdom Viridiplantae; phylum Streptophyta; class Pinopsida; order Cupressales; family Cupressaceae; genus Cryptomeria; species Cryptomeria japonica. The sequence continues at coordinate 174,745,079 of NC_081415.1, forward strand.
ATCTCAACTCACTCAACAATTGTTGTAACCATATCATCCCATTTTCCCCTTCAAATAGAGCCATGTATTCAGCTTTGGTGGAAGAAAGAGCATCTAATTGTTGCAATCTAGAAACCCAACTGATCGTTGCCCCAACAAAAGTGAAGACATATCTTGTTGTTGATCTTCTTTTGTCCAAGTCGCCACCCAAATTAGAATCCACATAACCTTGCAACTGTAATTCCCCTCCTCCAAAACACAAAACATAATCTGAAGAACCTTTCAAATACCTCTATATCCACTTAAATGCATCCCAATGAGCCTTATTGGATTGCTCATAAATCTGCTAACGAATCCCACTGCACGAGAAATATCAGAGTGAGTATGAGGCATGGCATACATGAGATTGCCAACCGCTGATGAATATGGGATGCATTTCATGAAGTCTTGTTCTTCTTATGTCTTGGGCCACATAGCAGAGGATAAACAAAAATGCTCAGCTAAAAGATTGTCATTACCCTTAGAATCCTTCATTCCAAATTTGTCCAAAACCTTAATAAAATACTTTGTTGGCAAGAGACACTGCATTGATGATCAAATGTTGTCAATGATGGAAACTTGTGTTAGATATCCAATCCGCGGTTCATGATTCATTTATATCAGAAGATTGATTAGGGTCCAATGATGTCCGGTGAGAAGAACACGTCATTTAATAGAGTATATAGTGTAGTGATTGGTGATTCAATTCTATTGAGCATTTGTGATTGTGGATCTTGGAGATGCATTGTGGATGTGTAAATTAGCTTATTCAAGTTTCATGGCATTCAGTGTTGTGAATTGAGTAAGTTTAAAAATATGGTAGACATTTTTTTGGTAGAACAATGTTCATCAACAGTAACATGCGAAGATTCGTTGTGTGGAGCATGTGAAGTGATTTTGGTAATTTTTTGTGTGTTTGAGGTTGGGGAGACATTTGGGAAGCATGTGGACAATTGTTTTTGATCTGCATGATGTTTTTGACTGGATTGAGCCAACTTGGGTAACACATTTCATATTGTATGTTATGTGTTTTAAGACCGATGAGAAATTGATCTAATTTGATGTTGCGGATATATAAGACTGATTGATATGATCATTTGGTATGAAGATAGTGGTGTGGAAAGTGTGTATGAATGATTGTGTGTAGTTTCACGCGTGCGGTAGAAATATTTGTGCTCTGGTATAATGCAAAATATCATAATAGACCAGAGTAGTAGAGAAAAGTGTTATCATATATTTTGTACTTAACTAGAACTATACTCAGGCATTTGTAGATGCTATTCAATATTTCAAAGCCTCTTGTATCTTTTATAATTATTTTGTAAGGCAGTAAACCTTCTGAGTTGTAGCCCTTACTTGTAATTGAGCAGTGAGCTCTAGGTAGTGTGCCTAAATGCATGTGCATTCTCTTTATGTAATATTTTTATATTTCTAACAAAGTATATTAATATTGTGGGTTTGAATCCCACTATATCTTTTCCTTTAACTAGGTTTTCATGTAAATAAATTTGTGTTATGGTGTTGTTGATCTTAGTTTTGTGTTTTTGCACTTTACTTTCCTTCATTTGCATTAAGTGGTTGAAAGATAAGGTTAATAAAGTTAAAATTGTAGAATACTGATTCACCCCCCTCTAAGTGTTCCTTGATTCCAACAATTGGTATTAAAGCCTAGTTCCTCAGAAGGAGCCTAAAATCTTGAGGGGGATTTGAGAAGGTGTTTTAATGGATTCTAGTGGTCTTAGACAAAGGTTACTTGTTACACTTGATGATCTAGATCAATCCAAAGCCAAAGTTTGGGAATTGAAAATAAATCTCAAGATGATGAAAACATGATTCAGACATTAAAGGAGAAACTGAGTAAGTCCAAGGAAAAGAGAAAGGAGCTTGTTGTTTAGCTTTAGGAGAAAGAAAGTCAAAGTATTGATGAAGAAGCCCTGAAGGAAATGATAGAAGGAAAATATAGAAGAATGTGATAGATATGCTAGAGCTAATGCAGTTCAAAAGAATGTGATGGAAGCCATTATGATGAAACTGATAAGGGAGATTGAAGAAAGAAAGAAAGAAGAATGAGGAAAAACTTGCTCAGTATTTGAAAGATAAATTTGAAGAATGTTGTTGACTTGAGAATGAGAATGGACAATTGATGAGTGACCTTCAAAATGATAGAGAACATGACAAAGACCTTGGAAAGCGGGTCCTACTTCTGAAATATGATCTTGAAGTTGAAAATTAGTACAAGAAAAAGTTCCAGATTATCTCAACTAGACTAGATGAGATGCTTTCAAGTCAAAAGAATCCTAATGATACTAAAGGTCTTGGATTTAAGAAGGGTGAAAGCTCCAAATTGGCACATCAAAAGAACAATTCAAGAAAGTCTCTGATAAGGGAACCTAATGCTCATAAAATCAATGGTAATTATTTTGTTTGCAATAAATTTGGTCATGAGGCTAGTCAATGCAAAAAGAGGATGATCAATAATTGTCCATATTTATCAGTCAATGTTTCAAATGCAAAAAATATGGTCATAAGGAAAATGTTAGGGTTTCAAGTAGATTCGAAGAAAAAATGAACTCACAATTATATGCAGATTTAAATACAAAAGATAAAGGAATAAAACATGACACAGATAACACAAAGATTTAACGTGGTTCACCCAGAATGGGTTACGTCCACCATACACAACCATCCAATCTTTCTTATTATCCAGCAAAAATAGTACATCAACCTTACAATGCCTTAAGCATCCCAACCGTTTATAATATGTGTTTTTAAGGCAACAAACAAAGTCGACCTTTTTAGGGTTTTATTATAATGTCAGTTTTCAGTTGCCACATATCAACAATCTCCCACTTGGAGACTGATACTAGATGACACCATTGTACATGCAGCATTCGTTGGATAAAACACTTGGACTTGACTGGTATAAATTCCACAATTATCAATCAAGAAGACCAACAAAAACTGATGAAGAAATCAGCTTCTCTTGTGGAATGTGAACATATCGGCAGGATTCTCACTTGTGTGAATCTTCCCAAGCCGTAACTGACCCTCCTCCAAAATAGTCCAGATGAAGTGGTACTTGAGCTGAATGTGCTTTTTCCTTGAATGAAAAGTAGAGTTCTTCGCAAGATGAATGACACTCTGGCTATCAGTATACAATGGGCGATTCTCCTGTGTTTGACCCAATTCCTCCATAAAACAGTGTAACCAAATCATCTCCTTGTTGGCTTCTGTAGCAACAACATACTCAGCTTCAGTGGTTGGAAGTGCAACAACCTTTTGCAGCCTAGAAATCGAACTAACTGTAGTTCCACCTATAGTAAAAACATACCCTGTAGTACTCCTTTGTTAATCAATATCACCTACCAGATCAGAGTCAAAAAATCCACTCAGAGAAACATTAGATCCTTTGAAACATAATGCCTTTGTAGTAGTTCTTTTCAAATACCGAAGAATCCATTTGACATCATTCCAATGTTCCATACCTAGATTACTCATAAACCTGCTCATAACTCCCACTACATGTGTAATATCTTGCCTTGTGCAAACCATTGCATACATCAGACTGCCAATAGGTGATGAATACGAGATGTTAGACATTTTATTTACCTCTTCATGTGCCTTTGGGCACATCTCCTTAGTCAATTTGAAATGACTAGCCAAAGGTGTACTAACTGCTTTTGCATCCTGCATGTTAAATCTTTTCAACACCTTCTTTATATACTCACTTTGGGACAAATTCAAGGTTCTATTTTTCCTGTCCCGTGTAATCCTCATATCGAGAATTTACTTAGCTACACCCAAATCCTTCATAGAAAATGACCTGGCTAATTTTTGTTTAAGATCATTTATATGTTGCATGTTAGACCCAACAACAAGCATTTCATCAACATAAAGCAATAGTATAATATAATTGCCATTATCCCATCTGTTAAAATATACACAATGATCAGAATGACATCTATGATAACCGTGTTCAGCCATGAAACTATCAAATTTTAAATATCATTGTCGGGGTGCTTGCTTTAGGCCATACAAACTTTTCTTCAACCTACACACCAAGTTTTCCTTACCTTTGACCTCATATCCCTATGGTTGCAACATGTAAATTTTCTTCTCCAAATATCCATGGAGAAAAGTTATTTTGACATCTAATTGTTCAAGATCTAAATCATTTGCAGCCACAAGACTAAGTACAGTTCTAATTGAAGTCATTTTTACAACTGGAAAAAATATTTCATCATAATCTATACCCTTTTTCTGTGCAAAACCTTTTACCACAAGTCTAGCCTTATATCTTTTCTGACCTCCTTCCTCCTCCTTGAGCCAATAAAACCATTTGTTAGGTAAGGCTCCCTTTTCTGTAGGTAAAGGGACTAAATCCCAAGGGACTATTTCATTTTAAGGAATCTCATCCAACACCACATATTCTTTTTTGTCCTGTTCATGCTTCTTTTCTTGCATTTGTTCTTTATACATATCCTTCTCATTGAATATAACATCTCTACTTCTAATTATTTTCTTATTTCAAAATCCCATAACCAATAGCCATATTCATCTATCCCATATCCAATGAAGGTACATTTCTGAGATTTAGCATCAAGCTTGGTTTTTTTTTCTTTATCAACGTGGACAAAAGCTTCACAACAAAAAGTTTTCAGAAAAGAATAATTTACCTTTTTACCAGTCTATAACTCCTCTGGAATACCACCATCCAAAGGGGTTGAAGGTCCTCTATTTATCAAATAGATAGTAGTATGTACAACATTTATCCAAAAATGTAAGGGCAATCTAGCATGCAATCTCATGCTCCTCGTGCATTCCATGATAGTCCTATTCATTCTCTCTGACACACCATTTTCCTCTGGAGTTCCTGGAACTATCTTCTACTTTTGAATCCCATTTAAGGAGCAGTAATCTTCAAATGCTTTGCTGCAATAATCACCTCCATTATCTGATCTGAGACACTTCAACTTTTTTCCTATCTCATTCTCAACCAAAACTTTCCATTTCTTAAAAGTTTCAAAAACATCTGATTTTTGTTTTAGGAAATATACCCATGTTTTTCTGGTTGAGTCATCAATAAAAAACATAATAACAAGAGCCACCAAGAGATAATACTTGAGCCGATCCCTATACATCTGAATGCACAAGCTCTAACTTCTCACTCTTCTTCTCTTTCCCAACCTTGAGAAATCTAACTCTTTTTTGTTTACCATAAACATGGTTTTCACATAACTCTAAATCAATCTTCTTTAGTCCTGGCAAAAGATTTTTGGAGTGAAGGATTTTTATCCCTTTCTCACTCATGTGCCCAAGCCTATGGTGCCACATTATTGAATCTGTTCTTGCAACATCTATTGTTGTTGTCCCTGTAGTAACTTTATCTGTAGCAGCTAGGGTAGAGTAAGTGTTACCAGTACACAGATATAATGTGTCTACCTTCACACCCTTAAATACTACTAATGATCCTTTAGTGACCTTCCAGATACTGTCTGAGAAGGTAACTATGCAACCTTCACTACCTAGTTGCCCTGTAGAAATGAAATTTCTTCTTAAATTAGGAACATGTCTTACCTCCTACAGAGACCAGTCATTTCCATTCTACAACTTGATCTTTATCTTTCCTTTTCCAACAATTTGACAGGGCTCATCATCACCCAAATATACCTGTCCAAAAACACCTTGAACATAATCTAGAAAATATTTTCTATGCGGTGTAGCATGAAATGAAGCCCCAAATTCTATTACCCAGGAATCATTAACATTATCCAAACATAAGATTAAATCATCTTGTAAAGTATTACTTGCAATATTAGCTTCCTTACTGTCATTTTCATTATTGTCTCCTTCTTTGTTTTTTTGAGACCAATAGTCTTTCTTTAGATGACCAGGCTTTCTGCAGTACCAACAATCTTTCTTTCCTCTAGATTGAGAGCATCCTTTATTTGACTTCCCTCGTGACTTCTCATTCTCATGGCCTTTTCCTCTTTCCTTTGATCTTCCTTTGTTCGCCACATTCAAAACACTACTTGATGATGTTGAAGTCTCACCTGTGCTTTTCCTTTGCATTTTGATGCTTAGGATAACACCAACAATATCATCAAATATCAAAGTATTTTTACCAGAGAGAGTTACTTATAGCCATAACCAAGCTATTCCAGCTTTCTCGCAAAGAACATAAAATCAAGAGAGCCCTAACCTCTTCTGCAAAAGTAATTTTTACCAAAGATAATTGGCTGGTAATTGTATTAAATTCATTTAAGTGCTTCACTATAGATCCTCCCTCACTCATTTTCAAATTAATCAAATGCTTCATAAGAAATACCTTATTCAAAGCCTAGGGTTTCTCATACAACTTAGCCAATGTCGCCATCAAATCTATAGTCATTTTTGCTTCTTTTATATTGAAAGCTACAGATGGTGCAAGGCACAATTGAATGGATCCTAGTGCCTTTCTATCTAAAATGTCCCACTCTTCATCTGACATTGTGGTCGCTTTCTTTGCCTTTCTTTCCAATGGCTGCCACAAATCCTTTTGATACAGGTAATCCTCCATCTACATTTTCCATAACTAATAATTCTAATCATTAAACTTTTCGACCTTGAGTTTGGAATCCTCCATTGCTCCCACTCAAATCTGAAAGTCTTGCCAATTTACAAAAAACTTCACTCTGATACCAATTGTTAGGGTTTCAAGCAGATCCGAAGCAAATATGAACTAACAATTATATACAGATTTAAATACAAAAGATAAAGGAATAAAACTGGACATAGATAACACAAATATTTAATGTGGTTCACCCAGAATGGGTTATGTCCACCATAAACAGTTGTCCAATCTTTCTTATTATCAAGCAAAAATAGTACATCAACCTTAGAATGCCTTAAGCATCCTAGCCTCTTATAACATGCATTTTTAGGGCAACAAACAAATTCGCCACATATCAATAGAAAATATGTGCAGAACTATGATGAATAATTTTCAGAATAGAAGAAATGTCAGATATTATGCATGTGGTCGGTTTGGTCATGTTTCTAATCAATGCAGATCAAAGAGAAATTAGATAAACTTCAAACCCTATCAAGGAAATATTGTTTGCTATTATTGGAACAAATATAGTAACATTCCTAGTATTGTAGAAGCATAAATGTGAATAGGAGAGCTCTGAAAGACAAGAGAAAGAATGTAAAGCTAGATGAGAAAGGAAAAGAAAAAATTAAATAGATCAAAGCGAAAATGAAGAAGATTTGGGTCAAGAAGAGTGAATCGGAGGCAGAAAGTGGGTACGCACCTAATTCTGGTGCTGGAACTTCATCCTATAACTAAGCTAAGGAATTCAGGCTTAGGGGGAGGTTTTTATGAAAATATTTCAAACCCCCTATTGGATATTTGTACCTAGTTCTGGCAGGTTGGACAAATCTGTGTGGTGGTTACAAATGAGTCTCTGGAAGTTTTTTATCAAACTTGATGATTTGTAGATGATCTTTTGGGAGAACTATGAATGCAAGGTATTCAAAAGAATTAGGATTAAGTGCATTTATTATACCTAAAAGCTAGGTATGTGGAGAATAAAAATAAAATCAACCTATTGGTTTCTCACTTTGCATTCAAAGAGAGAGAGAAAAAGAGCACAATGAAGCAACATTTCTAGAGATTCAGAGCGAAAACAAGATTTGTCGTGCGATCTTGCATCTGGTTGAAACGTATTTATCGGTTGACAGTTTTTAGTTTAAAGCTTAAATTTTTGGATATGACATCTTCTAGCATTGAGACCCCATTAGTAGTAAATATCACTGATAGGGAAAGACCTTATGTCAAGAAGTATCGATATAAGTCATTGGAGGATGATCCAAGTGGCATATTTTCATCTTACGATGTATTGCATGTGGAAGATATTAGTGATTATATTCACTATAACATTGAGGAGCTGGGGAGTGCTCAAATGATGAAGCTATATACTCAGCACATGATTGATGGAATGGGAAGTCTAAAACTTGAATTTAAGTCGATTGAGGAGAAGGGTTTTGTGTAGTTCATAAACTTTCTAGTGTTCGACGAACCTGAGTGGGTCTAATAATTTTTTAAAAGAATTTATGATGAGTTCATGTGGCTTGATAAACCCTACAAGATTACCAAGAGTCCAATTCAGGCTATAACATGTTTGACCTCAATTTATGAGGTGCCTGCCTTAAGGAATGTGAAGAACAAGACCTTAACAAAAGCTACTGATTCTCAATTTGACAAAAGGTTGATGACAATCAGCGACATTGTTGAATATGATGTTAGATTTTCATTAGTGGTGATGGGATACAAGATATATCACTCTAGATGGGATAATTCAATATTCGGTTCAACTATCTATGCAACCTATTAGATATTGAAGGAGAAAAAGAAATATGATTTCTATGAAGTGCTCCAGAGTGAGATATTAAGCAATTTGAAGAAAATTAAATAAGATAAGAAGCATGTATTCAAATTTGGAACCTTGATCAAATATTTATGTTTCTATTTCATGAATGAGATTTTGGGTGTTGGAAAAGTTCAATGGGCCTATGATAGGCTGATGGTAGTGCAAATAAATGAAGCACTTTATGGCCAAGGAGACTCTACAGTCTAGAGTGACATTCTTTGGGGATACTTCAAAACCTTACAGAGCAGGGAGAGAATTCCTAAGGATATAGTGGATAAATATGAAGACACAATCTGCTTTATGGTTGATACTGACCAATGTATTATGGAAACTGTAGAACCAATAACATCATGGATCATGCCCATGGGTATGAGGTGGAAGGAAACATCCTTGATTCATATGCTCGACACTTTGTGAGAAAACCGGTGGATAGGTCTAAAGAAAGGTTTGGAACCTACAAAGAGAAGATCTTGGACTTACATTCTAAGTTCAAAAATCTAGATATTCAAAAAAAGGTGAGGAAAGAGGTAGAGAAGCTAGCAAAAATCATGGGGATCACGAAAGAGGCAGCCTAGAGAGCTAGAGAGAAAAACATTTTGAAGGAAGAATATATGGTCAGGCCAAAGATGGCTAAATTGGAAACCCCTATCCATAAGTCAAAGAAATCAAAGACATTTTCACCTTCCTCTAGTGGTCAGAAACCTGTTAGTTCACCTAAACCATCTAGTGAAGGGAAGAGGAAGAGAGGACAAGCTAGACTGTTCATTCTTGTTGATGAAGAGGAGACTCAGCTAGATGAAGCAATCAAGGAGGTCAAAACAAAAGCCTCTAAGGTCACCAAGATCTCAAAGGAGAAACCATATAGTGGACATAAATCTTGTAAGAAATCAAAATTTGAACATGATGAGGTGTTGGAAATAGGAAAAATTGAAGTTAAGACTTCCATGTCCTTGAATGAGATTTTTAATGAAGCTATTAAAAATGGTAACATGAAGCCAATATCAGAGTGGTATGAAAATTTTGATGAGAATGAAAAAAGAACTTTAGAAGAAGCAACTGTAGAATATCTAAATGTATACAAAAAATCTCTAATTGAATAGATGACAGTCATACCCAAGAGCTTGTATGACATTTTGGATGCTAGGAGACAAACAACAAGTAAAGAAGATGAGAACTTGAAGGAATATATATTAGTAAATCTTTGTTTAGTTATTTCTAAGGAGGAGATAGATAGATTACTCTAGTTAGCAAAGAACAAATTTAGAAGTAAGCATAACCATGTTTGGTAAAATTGATGAAGTTGATAAGGAAACATAAAAGATTTTTACAAAAGTCTTGGCAAATAACTGATATGAAGTAAACCAGGTGAAAGAACAAAGTGACACTAATCCGAAAGGGTAGACAATGGATGATACTTTTATCCTAGTTTTTCAAACTGTTGACCCGAAAGAAGTTAAAGTTGAATATTTAGTTGACTAGGGTGGAGAGGATGCAGAAAAAGAAGAAGAGAGTAAGGACATGAGTGATAACCCTCTGGTCCTTGGAATATAAGCTGACAATGAGAAGAATGCAGAAGAGGAATAGGTAGAGGTCAAGGTTGAGGTTGAATTTGAGGCAAAGGACACTAAGAAATCAGTGAAGGGGAAGAAAATCCATGAAGAGAATCTAGAATTCACTAAAGGTCCCATCAACCTAGCTTCTTTGTCCCCTATCCAGGCACTTAAATTGGTAGCATTTTCTTAGGCCAAAGCTAGTGACGACTCACTAAAATATCACACAAAGGATAGTGAGTTGCTTACAATGGTGTTTGGTATATTGGAGAAACTCATCCCATCATTTCAAAAGGACTCATTAGACACTCCATCTAGGAAATTGAGAAGATTACGTACTTTGTGGATGGTCACTTTCAATTCTTTGAAAAATCTGTTAAAGAGAAGGTTCAAAATGAGTTTAATGCAAGAAGGCTCTGGACACTAAAGCAGATGATTGTTGATAACCAAATCTCTTTGGATACATGTGTAAAGGACATGTAGGATAGTTTAACCGAAGGTGGAAACATTTATAAATTGTGTTTATCATTATCTATGTCCACTGTGGATATTGAGAAGAAGGCTAAAGAGTATGACAATCAACTTTCACAGTTGTCTCAATCGTTTGGTCCATTATCAATCTTCTTGACTGGTCACGAAGACCAAGTGATATCTTTGCCTCAAAAAATCAAGAGTTTGGGTCAAGAAAAAGAGAAAATAATTGGCAATATGTGAACTTAGGAGTTTCATTACTCCCAAGTTGGATACCATGCTTAGTGGTCTGGAAAATGCCCAAAGTGCCATGAAATCCATGGATCCAACAAATCTCAAGTCAACAGAGGCACTTGCATATTTGTTCAGTGGGCTTATAACTATGTTGGAAAGTCTCAAGAAGGGCGAGGATAGCCACCTAAATTCATTAAAAAATTCTTTTGAAAACATCTTCAAATTTTTGTAACTGTATAAGGATTGTGTCTGCATATGTGAATAGCATTTCTTATTTCCAAAATCATACCTTTTATATTTATGTCAAAGAGGAAAATAGATGAGTGAAAAATGTTGATCTTAGGGGGTTGATTGATTTTTCAAGTTCGTAGTCATATTTTAGGTTGCAGTTATTTTTTTGGTTTTGGTCAGAAACTTAGTCATTTTTCACTAAGTGTTGCCATCAATTCCAAATGGGGAGATTGATGGCAAGAGACATTGCATTGATGATCAAATGTTTTCATTGATGGCAACTCATGTTAGATATCTAGTCTATAGTTCATGATTCATTCATATTAGAAGATTGATTGGGGTTTGGTGAGATCTAGTGAGAAGAATACGTCATTTGATAGAGCATATAGTGTAGTCGTCAGTGATTAAATTGTGTTGACTATTTGTGGTTGTGGATCTTAGAGATGCATTGTGGATGTGTAAATTACCTTATTCTAGGTTCGTGGCCTCTGGTGTTGTGAATTGAGTAAGTTGGAAGACACATTATACATTTTTCTAGTAGAAAAATGTTCATCAACAGTAACATGTGAAGATTCATTGTTCAAATCGTATGGAGTGATTTTGGTAATTATTTGTGTGTTTGAGGTTTGTGAGCCAACATTTGGGAAGTGTTTGGACAATTTGTTTTGGTCTGCATGATGTTTTTTTATCAGATTGAGTTGACTTGGATAACACGTTTCATGTTGCATGTTGTGCTTTTTTGGGCCAACATAGAGTTGATCTAATTTGATGTTGTGGATATATAAGACCAATTGATTTGATCATTTGGTATGATGATGGTTGTGTGGAAAGTGTGTATGAGAAAATATGCACAGTTGCACATGTGTGGTTGAATGATTTGTGCTCCGATATAATGTATAATATTAGAACAAACAAGAGTAGTACAGAAAAGTGTGATCATGTGTTTTTTACTTAACTAGAACTATGCTCAAGAAATTGAAGATTTTATTCAATAGTTAAAACCCTCTTGTATCTTTTATAATCATTTTGTAAGGTAGTGATCCTTCGAGGTTGTAGTCCTTACTTGCAATTGAGCACTGAGCTCTAGGCAGTGTGCCTAAATGCATGTGCATTCTCCTTATGTAATATTTTTATACTTATAATAGAGTATATTAATATTTTGGGTTTGAATCCCACTGTGGTTTTTCTCTTAACTGGGTTTCCAGGTAAAAATCTTGGTGTTATGGTGTTGCTGATCTTGGTTTTGTTTTTTTGCACTCTACTTTCCTTCATATGCATTAAATGGTTGAAAGATCAGGTTAATAAAGTTAAAATTTTAGAACACTGATTCACCCCCCTCTTAGTGTTTCTTGATTCCAATATACTTTTCTTGAGACAATCTAATATCTTTCTACTGCCTATACTTGATGACATCCATGGCAAGTATTTGTTTTGTTGCCCCTAGATCTTTCATTGCAAAACACAAAGCTAAAAGTTTCTTCAAATCACAAACTACTTTCATGATAGAGCTTCTTATTAGCATGTCATCAACATAAAGTAATAGTAAAAACAAACTCACTATTAGCAAGATTCTTTTAGTAAACACAAGGATCAGATTCACAAAAAATAAAGCGATGCTCAACCATGAAGCAATCAAACTTGAGATATCATTTTGTTTCAACCAACAAAAAAAATATTCCTACCCCTTTTTAATAAAGCATTCAGGTTCCTCCATATACAATTCCTCCTTAATATCACCAAGTAAAATGGCAATCTTAACATCAAGTTGTTCAACCTCAAGATGTCATACAATGAATAAACCCAAGATTGCATGAATAGAAGTCATCCTCATAGTTAGAGAGAAAATCTCATTCAAGTCTATTCCCTTTTACTGATCATAACCTTTAACAACCAATCTAGCCCTATAAAATTTTCTACTACCTTCTTCTTTTAACCGATACACCCATCGATTTTTTAAGGCTCACATATTCAATGGAAGTTTCACCAAATCCCAAGTGAGATTTTCATTCAAGGATCTATTTCCTCTTGCATTTCCTTCATCCATTTTTCATAGTTATCATCATTACAGGCTCATTTGAAAGTAATTCACTTTGGTTGATCAATAAGTAATAATGTAGGATGATCAACAAGTAATAGCTCATAGTCACTAAATTTGGCTTGAGGTTTTTTATACTTGGTAGACCAGCTTAATGAATTCACTTGGTTCATTATTTTCCTTTTAATAGGCAAACAATTCCCTTGTGAATCATTTCCCAATCCTTCAAAACTAGGTGAAGGACTATGTTTATCCTAATCTGCATAGTGACCAGATACTAAAAGAGCTCTCATGCCAACCACATGATGTGTGGGCTGAAAATTAAGAGGTAATCCTTCTTTCGATGATAAAGAATAGGGCATGACATGTGTGTTAGAATACATTGATTGGTATTCTCACCCAATGATTACACAAATTGCATGGGATACTGCATATGGAATTCTACCATAGTGGAATGTATGCATACCCATAGCACATCATTCCTATCCTACTACACTAGCATAGCCATGATCAAGATATGGGAAGGTTACAATGAAGGTTTGGAAAAAAATTAGGACATCATGGGAATTTGTGGACAAAGTTGGAGATAATACGAAGTTAGAAGGGGATTACATGGACTCTCCTTCTCTCTCATAATGCATAAGCTATGTGGAGTACTCTCCACTTGGGTGAAAGGAATTATTTTAACTCTATGAGTACCATTATCCACACAAAAAATATCAAATTCCAAAGACTAAAATTCAGCCCATTATCCATTTGTAAACATTTTATTTTATACCTAATCTGATTCTCAATTAAGGCTTCAAAAACTTTGAATTAAAAGAGCACTTATGATTTCTTTGAGAGAATATAAATATAAACTTTCCTTGTATAAACATCAAGAAAGGTGAAAAAATAGTTAGCTCCTCTAATGGAGGTTTCCTCAATATGTCCAAAGACATCTGAATGAACAAGCTCCAAAGGTTTGGTCTTCTTCTCACAATCGGTCTTCAAGAAGTTGACCCACTTTTATTTTCCATAAAGACAATGTTCATAAATTTTTAAATCCACAAATTTTAGACCCAAAAGATGATCCCTTGTGAGCATAACATTGAGCTCTTTCTTCCTCATGTGTTCGAGCCTTTGATACCAAATCTTTTTCTTGTTGTCCTCAACCACCATTGCAACTACCACTTTAGCGTGACTCTATAATACATATAGGATGCCCATTTATTACCCTTGGCAACCACTAGGGATCATTTGGTCACTTTCCAAGAATCTAAAGAGAAATTAATGTTACATCCTTGTGCGTATTAAAGCTAACTTAAGGATATCAAATTCCTTTTTAATTTTGAGACATGTCCTACATCTTTTAACAGCTATTTGTCTACACCTTTCAACAGCAACAAAACATCACCCTTGTCATTTTTTTCACATTGTTTATTATCCCCTAAATAAACTCTTCCAAACCGACCTTCTTGGTAGTTTGCAAAAGCCTCTGTACATGGAGTAGCATGGAAAGATGGAATAGAATCTAACACTCATGAATATAAAGTGTTGTCACTTGTAGAGAGGATTAAAATACTTTCAACTTTGTCATAAGTCATATTGGCTTCACTATCCCTTACCTTCTTTTGTACCTTTTAATAAGACCAACAACTTTTTTTAGTGTGGCCTTCTTTTCTACAAAATCAACACTCACCATCTCTGCCCCTTGACTTTGATCTTTTTACTGATTTAGACCTCTTATTATGATTTTTTCTTCTCTCTTAAGGCCTTCCTATACTAACAACAGTCAAGGCATCACTAAAAAAAGTTTCTTGGTTCTTCCTTCTCATGTCTTCACTAAGAAGAGTGGTTGCAACATCATCAAATATTAATTTATCGTTGTTGAACACCAAAGTGATAATAGCCATTGCTACTCCTTCCCAACTATTTGGTAGAGAACACTATAAATGGACAACTTTATTTTCATCATCTAGAGTCGTACCCATCAAAATTGCTTGGTTGACATGGGTATTAAATTCATTGAGATGATTTGACATGATCCCTCCTTCCTTCATTTTTAAACTATATAGTTTTTTTCATGATGAAAAATTTATTTGTTGTTGATTCCATTTCATAAATGGCAGAAAGTTTGTCCCATAACGCCTTTGATATCTTCTTCTAGCTAAAACGTTGAAAAGAACATTGCTAGACAATGAAAGAAATATTGTAGCCCTTTCCTTCTTGTCTAATTTTTCCCAATCTTTGTTTGTCATTGTATTTGGTTTCTTTGATTTCCTCTCTAATACAAATGAAAGATCTTATTTAATTAGTAGTGATCCAATCTGCACTTTCCATAGCCCAAAATTCTTCCCAACAAATTTCTCTCTCTTCGCTTCCTCCATTATTTTGGAAATTCTTTACTGATTTCCACCAAAATTCACCATCGATCTCTGATACCAATTGTGAGAGAATGCAGTGTGAAAAAACAAGTATGGAAAATGAATAAAATAGAATAAGAAAGAAACAAGACAACAAGAATACAAAATTTAGCAGCAAAAATTAGAAGTTTGGTTGTAGAAATGGAGGAAGAAATCCTAGAGATTTTACTCATATTGATGATTTTAGAGCCCTTAGTAGGTAGTTTTAAGTCCTACAAGAAGAAATCAAAAGGGATTTTTCTTGCAGGAGAGCACCTAAAAGTGAAGATGATGAGACTGGAGAAACTTAAGAAGAAGAATAAAATGTTGAGGATGTAGTAGCAATAGCTACTACAAATGATCCCTTGATTATGACATTATCAAGAATTGGTAAAAGTCCAATATGGAGGTTTCAACATTTAGTGGGATTTTAAATCCTGAGGAGCTGATAGATTAGATTAATGATATGGAGGATTTCTTTGAATTTTAAGAAATGGAAGACCTAGATAAAGTAAAATTTGCAAAGACAGAATTGAAGGGGCATGCCAAAATTTGGTGGAAAGAAGTTCAACTAGAAAGAGGAAGGAGAGGTAAAGATAAAATCATAGAATGGGGTAAGATGGTAGAAAAATTAAAAAGGAGATTTATCTCTATTGATTATGAACTTGAAATGTTGAAAAAGATGTAGAGTTTAAAGCAAGGAACCAAAAATGTGAAAGTGTACTTAGAAGAATTCCAAAAGATCTTGATAAGAAGAACTCATGTAGAAGCAAACAAGGAGAAATTAGCATGGTACATTGATGATTTGAAGCCAAGCATTTTAGAGGAGTTAGCATTGGTGACGATGTGCACCATGGAGGATGCATATCAGTTTGCATTGAAGGTGTAAGAAAGATTAAACAAAAGGTTTGAAAAGGGTAGATCATATGGAGAAAGATAATAAAAAATATCAAAAAACAAAAGACCATAGTAGAAGAAAAAATCAGAAGTTTGGTGATTTTTACAATTCCAGAGAAAAAAATTTAATAGGAAGAGGAAGATTGGGTAGAGGATTAAGAAGAGGAGGCTTCTGTGCAACCAGTTTTAAGTGTGAAGAAGAGGGTCATAGAGCTAATGACTACCCTCATGAGGAAGAAATAATAAGAAAAAGATCTAAAAATCAGCCAAGAGAAGCAAATGTGAATGCGGAAGATGCTAAGTCATCATAATTAGAAGATGCAGAAAATGGAGAAACACTTGTTGCATGAAGAGTCTTGATGAAGGTAGGACAAGAATTAGTTCAAAAGAAGAATTTATTTCATACAAGATGTGAGTGCAAGGATAAGGTGTGTAATATCATTATTGATGGTGGAAGTTCAGAAAAAAAAATTTTAGAAGAAATGGTAAGCACGTTGCAGTTAGAAAGAAGAAGACACCTGCATCCATATCAGATTGCTATAATGTAGGATAATAAAAAAAAAATCATGAGTGAACAATTTTTAGTTGAATTTAAGATAGGAGACTACCATGATGAGGTGTTGTGTGATATTATGTCAATGAATGTTTGTTATATGTTATTGAGAAGACCATGATAGTTTGATAAGAGGGCAATGCATGATGGTTATACAAACACATACATCATGACGAATAATGGAGTTCAATACAAATTGAAACCCTTGAGTAAGAATGATGAAAAGCTATGTAAGAGCACTATTAAATGTTTGATTAATGTCATTAAAGAATCAGTCAAATAGGATGAAGATGAAGATTATGATTTTTTCATGCAAATTGTAGCTATGTTAATTGCATTCCAGAAGGGTAAAATTACAATTTCAGTGGAGAAGGGAAAATAGGTAAAATTTGATTTTTATGAGAACATTATTGAATCTAATTGTTTAAGGATGATAATATTGGTAAAGAAGAATATTTTTAGGTAAATAATCGATTGGAAAATCAAGTTATAAGTGGGAAATAAGATAGACAAGTGAAGGGTGGGTTGAAGGATGATCTTTTGCTTGATAAAGATATTGTTGAAGTTGAAAGTTTTGTAATTAATAGTTTGTTCCGTGATGGGAAATAAAAATTCCTTGGTTATATTTCTAATATTGATGCGAAAGAAGAGGAGGAAAATATTGCAACAAAATAATGTCTTTTGGAAGGCCTAAACAATGAGGAACATAATGTTACCATAGAGAGGAATGAAGACCATGTTTTTTTAGTTGTTTTAGGGGATGAGGTAATACAACAATTTGATTGTTTAACTGAATGGAATGACACAAGATATTTTAAGGTTTTTAGAGTTTCCTAGTGCATATTGGCACTGGGAAATGGATTGTGTAACAAGAGAAAGAAATACAGAAAACATGTAGAATGGGAGAGACATCAAATTACAAAGGAAACTAGTTAAGCATGTTTAGGAAGATGAGGCAAAGAAGTGAAGGCAGAACAAACATAGGAATTATAAATGTTTATGATTATCACTCATGAAACATTTTTTTCTACCTTGGGAATCTAATGTAAGGCCATCCACATGGATGGACGCGAAATTGAAAATTGAAAATCTTCTTCTCCCTTGCATTAGAATTTTGAAGCGTTATGCTTGGTAGTGGGGTCTCATAAGATGCCAGTTTTTGCAAATGTGTAATGGTTTTGTAAGTAACATATGGGGTTAACTATGTTGGTTTTTATGGGAGTTTTGGTGGGTGCTACTAGGGAGGTTACTATAGCATTTAAAGACAATGGGTTTTGAGTTGAAGGGGGTTGTTTTAGAGGGGAAGTGTTGTGCATAGCATTTGGGGGTATAGGAGAATATCAATTGGAGTTGGATTTCTATTTTTGGGTAGAGTTTTGAAAGGGAAAGAAAGATTACAGTTAATTTTCCTTTTGTTCAAAGGGTAGAAAATAAGGCATAGAATTTGTAGGTCTAAGGACAACCTTGGATTTGAGTTGAATTTTGTTATGAGAAGTCAATGGGATAATCCCCCTATTATGTAAACTAATTCATATTGCAATAATAATATCATTGGTTTTGCTCCATTAGTTTTTGTCACACAATATGTTTTTCCTTTTTAATTTGGTTTTGAATTATATTTGCAAAAGTATTGAAGTGTGTAGTAGGTGTTGGATTAAACACACTGTAGTTATGTTGCATCGGTTGAGTTGAATCAAAAACTTTGTGTCTAGGTTATCTAAACTTGATGCATTCAGGCTCAAACATATATATTAGCTAAACTTGATGTGATAAAACGTGATTCATTGATTTTAAACTCATTTAAGCATTTGACATGTTATTGTTGATGGTTAAAAATTATGAATATCAATTTTTATGACTAAGAACTATATATTAGAAGCCAACAATATATATGCCATGGAAAAAATAGGCTCTTCCACCAAAACAAGCTTAGATGTCATTAATCCTTTCTCAGAATGATAGAATGTTAAGAATGCTTCAAAATATTTACAGACAACATGCCTTTTCACTAACCATTCATAGCTCTTGTATATTGTTGGCAACCCTTCATACCGTATAATGCCTAGTTTTCAAATAGATAATTGAAATGACCTTAAAGAAAACTTACTAATTAAATATATTATTCCTCACCTTTTAATAAAGATTAATTATTTTCTATCTAAATTTAGTGTTTATCTTTGTGTTATTTGTATCAACGAAAAGCAGCTTTGACCATTTATTGGATTGACACTACTCCATCTCAAGCATGTTTCCTAACCTTTTCTATATAAGCTCAACAACACTATTCAAGCATACATTGATTCAACTTGATGAGATAAAATATCATAGATTGATTAAAAATACTCACGTAAACAACCAACATGTATATTAATTACTAAAATTTAATAATGTATCAAATTTTAATTTTTAACCATCACTTTAAAAATAAATCACAACTAAAAAGTACCAATATAAGATTAGTATTGCCAACTTCTACTTTAGAAACCAACAACAATACCATCTCTATTATAAAACCACACATAGTACTAACTAATATTTTGTCAATTTTGTTTTAATTAATATTAAAATCTAGAAACTACTAATGCCTAAACAAGATCTCCCTTTAAAATGAGGTTGAACGTCCCTCTTCAAATTATATTCTAGTTACTTTTTCTCTACAAATTAATAACTCTAATATTAATCTTTTATTTTCATCTAATGCAAGCAATTATAAATGTAGTGAGAAATGGTAGAGCCCACAAAATTTAATACTGTACTTGTCAATTCTGAAAGCCCACCACTTGATGTGATGTTTAAAATAACACTGTTAACACTCTTATCAGAAACGTGAGAATAATATAATAGTTTAAAATATCATTCGTTTAAGGAAACTGGAAATAATCTCCATCTTATTTTCATGCCATTAAATTTCATTACAAATCGTTACCACTCGATTAAAATTGGATAAGCGAAACAAATAAAGAATATTGTGCTTCAAATTAAACAGTGTACATTAAAAATATAAAATGAATTAAATGAAAATGATTAAGCAATATATTTAAATTATAGTTTAATAATTTTCATTAAATTAAATAAAAAATGGATTCTAATAACTTAAATTAAATCAAAATTAATTAATAAAAAAATACTTTCACAACTTTAATTAAATAAAATTTCATGGATTAAACTATATACTTTAAATATTTTCATTAAATTAATTAAGAAAATATTTAAAAATTTAAATTAAATCAAATTTAATTAATAACAAAAAAGAGAGATCAATTGGGAGTTTTGACTAAGTATATTTATTTATCTATGACTTTGATTTCTATCAATTCCTTTCCTCGGCCTGTAATATATGTCAAATAAATAAAATGTTTGTCTTTGACATTTAATAATTTTTTTTTCAAGTTTTTACAATTGTTAACGAACATTATAACCAATTTCTTCATTACAACATTCCGGTTCAGCATTTCATATATGGTGATTCTAAAAGCAATTCATTTTCTTGTTCTTTGTCTTTCTATTTGTTTTGTAAATTTTTATTCTGAAATTGTTTTAAATTTGTTTTGTTAAACTTTTCAGTTATAACTTAGCACTTTTTTTGTACTTCTTTCTCCACCATTTCGAACAGGTATCTAACTTTCATAGAGGTATTTATCAACCATTATGTACTCATGTTTAATATTGGTAATTTTGTTTTCATTTCGAACAGGTAACTAACTTTCATAGAGGTATTTATCAACCATTATGTACTCATGTTTAATATTGGTAATTTTGTTTTTGTCAAATAAATTGTCATGAATGTTAATTCTCATTGTCATTTCTTTTTTATATTTTTTTATATATTTTTTATGATTTTTTGTTTAATTTTCTTAAGAATTGATGGTGTAAATTTCATTGGCTATTTTAATTTAGTTAACAATATACTTCAAGAGATCAATAACTAAATCAAATCAAAATAATTAAACAATATACTATAATAAACTATAACTTAAATTGCATCTAGTAAATGATTTTAATAGTATACCTTAAAATTATATATCTTAATATACTTTTTTTAGAATGAAACATGGGTAAAAATTTATTTATGAAAAAAGAGAATTACAAAGCAACAACCTCCAACTAGTAAAGCACCAACCAGAACAACAAGTTAGAGAACTCCCATACCACCCAAATAATCTCTCATATCTGCCATAACTAATTCCTCCAAACTCTTGGAGCACTCTCGAGACAATTTCCCCCAATCTCCAACACTCCACTCTCCCATTTGATGAGAAGTCCATCTAGCCAAACAATCAACAACCATGTTCCACTCCTGGGATATTTTCTTATATGCATTGTTTAATTACTTTTTGTTATTCTTAATTCTTTTGCATAAGTTTTCTTATGATGCATTTTTGTTTGATTTTATAGATTAATATTTTAAATAGATCTAATTGTAAATAATGATATTTTGATTTTGTAGCTAGGTTAGAACTTGTACAGAATAATTGAGCTCCATTTAGCTATTTTTCAGCCATGCACACCATTGGTTTAAGGGATTGTTAATTTCAAGGCTTCCCACAAATGATGTTTCAATGTTTATAGATTGTTAATGTTAACCTTAAAAAAGTTAATAAATGCAAAAATATAAGTAGTCAAAATCAAGACAAATAGGTTCTAATTTGTAGAAAATGTTTGAGAGTTATAGGTTTAGTTTCTTACATCAAGTTTAGTTTCATAGTAGTAAAGGTAATTTTATTATTCATAAAATTAACACCAAACCATACAAAGTTATAAAGTTATAATTAAAGGTTAGTTTATTTAAAAATTAGATCTTAATCACAATAATAATGTTTATTTCTCTCCATTTAAATCAATAAATTTGTTCATGATGTGTCATTTTTTTTAAATTTTGGAGAAGTAACTGTTTATAAGACTTGGAACAATCAAGATGAAATGGAAAGTGTGTAAAAGGGTGCATATGCTAGTTTTAGTGACTACATATAGCTTGAAATACTGTTTAGAAATTGAAGTAAGAAGATTTGCATGTTAATCTGAATAACATAGATATGAATGATGAGTGATGGTGATATTCAAGAATGATTAATAGGAGTTTCTAATTTCTACATAAAATAAATCATTTTACACTAGTTTGATTAAATAAATCCTTTATCATTATAAGACCATATCTAAATCAATCAAAATACTATTTATCCTTGTATCACTTGATTTAGATGTACACTATTCAATCTTGACCACATTTTTCCTAACATTCTCTAGGCTCACAAACACCATTCAGTTTCAATTGACTAAACTTGTTCTTTCTCTCCATTGCTTTAAATTGATATCTCAATACAATAAAATGACATTCAAAGATTAAAATGAGTCTCATTTAAATAGTCCACATATTATCTTCTGACAATTAAAAATTACGAATATCAATTTTATATGACAAACAAACAAGAGCTACAAGCAGCGAAGTTCCTGCCAGGAGTTTTTGCTTGGGTTTGGGCATTCAATCTTGCATTATTGCTTGCAGCAGGGGCAGTTCTTTCATGCAGAAACTTGTGAGTTCGGTAGAGGTAGTTTGACAAGATTAAGGTAAGACTAATATAGAATTGCTATTTGCATCCTAGATCTATCATATTATAGATATGTGGGTTGTAAGGGAGATCTTTTATTCATCCCTCGAGGAGGGATGCAACACAACACTATGGATGCCTGTTGAGCTAGACCTGAACAAGTCACTTGTCTCTATATGATAGATCGAAATTCTGAACGTCATTGAAATATAAGAAATAAATGCTATTTATGTGTTTTGGCCTTTCCAAAAGATGTCCGAAAATAGAGGTTCCACAAATGCTTGGATGCAGAAAACAATTGTCTACAATTGTCAAATAGTATGGGCATGTGAAAGAAATCCATGGAGTTACCAAATTAGAGAGCCACATTGGCATATGATAAAACGTTGAAATTGACAAACAAAGCAGAAAATATTTCAATTCAAAAACATAAGTCATGGTGGGTTGTATATGTCAAAAGAACAAAGCATAAAACAACTTCTGATAGTTTTGATTTCACAACAAAATAAAGTGACATAATTAAAAAAAAAAAACCGAGCAATAAATAATTGATTAGGTGCTTAGACAAAATAGTGAGCAAAAAGAGGAAAAAGAGGAAATACTTATATATATTAACATATATTCCTTGAGCATTGTTAATTGATTTACATGGAATTTAAATTGAAAGAACTCGTTCTGGACATTGTTTGTCAATTAATTGTGTACAAAACTAGTATAGTGGTAACAAACTAGTGGTAACAAATTTGTTTGTAGACTTTTGTGGTTGTTCTGAGCTTCTCTATGGGCTTGGCTTTGTGGGCTTGGCTTTCTAGGCTTTCTGATTGTGTTTTTGTGACTATTTTGAACTTCTGCATTCAAAGACCTACAAAATGCAACCAAACATGTATCATTATTATGTACAAAACCATTTATGAAAAATGTGGGAGCACAAACAATAATCACAAAGTAATACTAACATTATATGCCAAAAGAGCATGAGGCCATTATAGGTTTCTATTACAAAATAGTGAAATGTATAAATGATATATGTAATAGAGTTAGAATTCAAGGGATCTAACAATGGCATGAAAAGGCTAACACGTACAAATGACATTTTCAAATCTTCCCACTGGATTTTCAAGGCAGTCAAGGAGTAGTTTCAGAGGTTTGAACGTGAAATCTGCGCCATAGCAATGGACATCATGGGACAAAGCTTTCTTTGGATCCATAAATTTATCATGCAAGCTATCTTTCAAGAGATAGTAAAAAAAGAGAGGAGCAGCCAAGTAGCAGTTAAGGAGGCACAGGCACAGGTTTGAGGGAAGTGAGCTCTCAAACCACCCTTCTAAAATTGAGAAAAGCAACTATGCGGACCTTGTGGAAGACATGGCTAGCCTTCTTGATACTTTGAGAATTAAACAAGTACTTTAAAATTAAAACATTGCATCTTTCCTAAGGGCTGCTGTGAATCACGCATACACCATGAAAATTTTACATTTTAAATCAAACATTTAAACAAAGCTTGGACACGTAGAGAAAGACTCAACTAGCATAGATATAGTTTGAGAGGATCAAGTAAATTGCAAACCACAACAATTAAACAAAAGTTGAAGAACGTCCACAAAAAATCTACACTCATAGAAACAATCATCTAAATCAGTTATGTTTAGATTCACTTTGATAGGTTATGTCGTTTAAAGATTCACTTTGATAGGTTATGTCGGTTAATTTCTTTGGATCCTATGAACTAGATTCATACAACTCTCAAAGTTATTTGAGAATTCCCATAAATTATAACATTTAAAAATTGTTTACAAAAAGATTATACGCATCTCATTAAAATAATATTGACTCAAAATGTACCTGATTACTTTGGATCCAACAAATATATCTAGATCAATGTTGGCTTAAAGAGATTATGTCGGTTAATTTCTTTGGATCTTATGAACTAGATTCATACAACTCTCAAAGTTATTTAGAATTCCCATTTTATAACATTTAAAAATTGTTTAAAAAAGATTATACAAATCTCATTAAAATAATATTGACTCAAAATGTACCTGATTACTTTGGATCCAACAAATATATCTAGATCAATGTTGGCTTAAAGAGAATTTTTAAATCTTATGTTTTCTTCATTCCAAAGAAGGATGGTTTTTGACAAATATATTATACAAGACCATTATGAAATGATAGATAGGGTATGTATTGTGACTACTAATGAATCATCAGAATTAGATTCATAGAACTCTAAGAGATAGCTCAAAACCCATGTTGTTCTATAATACTTCAGCATTGTTGGAAAATAGATGAAAAAATCTCACCAAGGCAATATTGTCTCAAAAATGCATCTGATTGCTGGTAAAAATCAATTTTGAACTCAATCTGAACACCCAACTAACACGTATTATAAATTATGTTTGTGGGCAAAGACAACCCCTGTTTTGTGCATGGTTCTAAGCAATAAGGTAGACATCAGGTAATCTGTGTTGTAGTTATACATTGTGAATATTGAAAAAATAGAAAAATCTCTATTAATAAATAGGACAAATACATTCTTGAAGTAGTAGTTTTTATAAACTAATTCTGCAGTGGAAGAAATGTGTTTAGAAGTTTAGAATATGACTTGTGCACTAGCAACAACAATTAAAAAAAAAGTTTAAAAAATGGAATGATGAATATATGAAATTAAAAGCAAAGACGACTGACGATCAGGGATTGTGGTATTCATGTGAATTTGAAAGGAAAAGTTACAAAGCTACTAAAGGAGATTCTTAAAGCATGACAATCAAAACAAGAACACCAAGAATTGTTGACTAAATTGCAACAACAATTAAAAAAAAAGTTAAAAAGAATGGAATGCTAAATATATGAAATTAAAAGAAAAGATGACTGATGATCAGAGATTGTGGTCTTCATGTGAACTTGGAAGAAAAAGTTACAAAGCTACTGAATGAGATTCTTAAAGCATGACGATCAAAATAAGAACACCAAGAATTGTTGACTAAACTGAGGCAAGGAAAAAGTGGGATGGAGGATAAGATAAAACAATCAATGATATTAGAATGCAAAGGTGACTGAACAGAAGCAGTCATGGAATTCTTATAAGGAGAAGTTGGAAGTCAGAGTTGGAGGCTGCAAAGTGAGCTCAATAGAACAAGACTATTGAGTTTGAAACTTGAAGAAGTGTTACAAATAGAATTAGAAGGCCAGTTGAAAGAGTTGAAGAATAGGAATGAGAAATAACATGCAAAAATGACGAAAAAAAATATTCCTTTTGGGATGCTTGTAAGGTGAATTTGGAAGGAACAGTTGTAAAGCTACAAAAAAAATCTTAATGAAACCAAGATTCTGGCCCACAATAATCAAGTCTAATGCAATGAAGTAAGTAGAGAAAAAAAAGAGTTTGGATTTTTTTTAATCAATTCATTGCTATTTTTCGTAGGGGGACCATCACTAACTGTAGAATTCATTGCTGAACCAACAGAATAATCTTCTGAATCAATAGAAAGTGTGGTTTAAGATTGTTTAATTTTATTTTCTTAGGTGTTTGTTGTAGCCAAGGATTTTGGAGCAACTGTTCGATACCATCTAGACCTTCTCCACCCAAATATAGTTAATGGTATTGTCGCATTGGGCGTACGCTACAGGAGGGTTGTAACTCAATCACCCAGGAACTAGACACTGTCACGTAATAGAAACAAAGGCCCGAAAGCATTTCATGATTTAGGAAATTGGATACCTTTTACCATATGCTCTATAATCTATTGTTTGATAACTATCATCAATTACGTTTTTCATTAGCCCTGATTCATATTAATGTTGACTTGTTCGGGAGAGCAAAGGCAGGTTTTGGGCATTTTGATATAAAAAATAGTGAGGAATATCTATACACTTTTATGTCAAAGTGAAGTGCCGACTACAAAAAATGGTAAACAGGTTGTGGAGCCTTGTGTTGCATCCTTTGTTCCATAGCTCAGCGGCCAACTGCCTACCTGCTTGCAGAATAATTAGCTCAAATTTTCAGTTCATCTTGGGGCTGGGACCTGCCGCTAAATATTATTCTTCAAATGTATTTTCTCAATTGCACAATGATCCAAGAATCATGATTACTCTTCATAGCAACTGTAAAATCCTATTAAGCACCCAAACATAAATGTTTTCACACCCAACAAATGAAGATAAAACTGAAATTAGCATACTTCTAGTTTAGCCATTTATATACTTTCTAAAACCTAGAGGTGCTTAGTCTCAAAACAAACACAATAATACACTCAATTATTTTGCAGAACAAAAGTTCATTGTCGGAATGAGCAAGCCCCTTCTCTAAATCCATCAATACTGAAGTGCATGTTCATTAGGACATAAATGCCACATTTAAGAGACTTTGGAAATAAGTTTCTTAAAAATTTCTGATCAGAATATGAGATTTTGAAGAACTAGAGATCATTGCAAAGCTTTAAAATAAAAAAAACATTTGCATGGTTAAAAGATAAAAATGGAAGCGCACTAGGGAAGGTTGTCACCACGCAAGATCCATCTAGACCAAAAATGTTAAATCAAATTTTACAAGAGCTTCCACATTGTGAAAGCACAAGGTGGTATTCCTCACAAATTCGAACTACTAGCTCCATCCACAAAGATAAATGCAAAAAAGGGAATACAAATGAACGAGCTTGTGTAAATATACATATAGATTTTCTCTCACCTCAATATGAATCAATTAAATTGATTGTATATGTGAATTATCTTTGTCTATGTACTACACAACTTATGATCTTCTTGAGTTGTAGGCACCATCATCTTCTTAAGAATTTCAAATTTACAAAGAAACAAGTGCTTCAATGAACACAAATTGTCTCTGTCTATGTACTACACAACTTATGATCTTCTTGAGTTCCAAGCACCATCATCTTCTTAAGAATTTCAAATTTACAAAAATCACACCCATTGGATCTTAATTCTTACAGTAATGGATTTACAAACCTGGCACAAAGGTATTCTGAGGGCCGCCATTGATGAAGGGAATATTCTCCTGAATACAGGCCAGACCATAAAGAGTCGAGGGTGAGATATCAGAGTCGACCCTTTCTAAAGCTGCCAATAAAGCCTCCTTTGTCCATTCAGCCCCATCATAATGTCATTATATCGTTCTGCATTGGCAGTGTAGTGAAAAACTACTCTGTCTACCTTTTTTTTTCCGCCTTTTAACTCCCTGCATGAAAGAAGAGTTGAAGACATAAAGATATTGATTTAATGCCTTTGGTGGAAAATGCACAAATGTTAGTTATGCTGGCTTTTTAATGAGGAGACTTCCTACTCTATTAACTTCTGGCTCTATTAAGTACTATAAGATGTATTTCTGAAGGAAATAAAGAAGAAAAGAAGAATTACCTACAAGCTATCCAAGATGGAAAAAACAACTAAAAGGAAGCTTGATTCAGCAACCTTACCTAATGACTTGAACAATGTGTTGCACCTGTTGCTTCTTGGAACCCTTGACGATATTATTTGCCCTTTCAACTTGGTTTGCAGCTATAAAATCAGGATCAAAGATGCCAGGAAGAGGCAGATCGTGCCTTGCATGTAAGGTCACCGTTGTTTCTGAAGGTCAACGTCGAGTACCTTGGCTCGGGCAATGGCATCTGCCAAATTTAGGTTGCTAATGTCCCACACCCCAAATACAATATCGTTAGGGTCCACCTGTACAAGTAAATTAAGGTTAAATTAGGGAGCAAGATAAATAAAACATTCTTTGTAATTTTTGATATCTATCTACAGATAAATTGGGCATGGCAAGGCAGCAGACATCTAGAAATAATCTTGTATATTTTGCTATAGAAAAACTGAAATGTATTTACACTACAGAACAATAAAATTTGGTATTTCTAATCATCTAAAGCTGATCTATTCAAAGGTTTAATGTCTAACAACAACCGTTACACAATGAAGAAAGACTAAACCCAAAAAAATTATCACAAACAAAATCACCACACCAGAAACTGGAATTTTACCATGGGAAGGAGGCTCTTGAAAGGGGCGTAAATTTGTTCGCCATTATAAGAACTAATTCTACAAGTGGAGACTTGGATGAGAGACCGAAAGTAATTTGCTTGCTGTATAAAATCTCATCTTTAGCTCCCTGCATGTATGCCAAATGTTTTAGCAGAGACAGTGCACGTGAACTGCTTTGCAAATGCCACGCACCACCTGTATCCTTCTGCAATAGACCTTGTTCAGTATGTAACTATTCTTCCTGACAATCTGTCACTGCCAGAGATCCCGGGAGGCGTGCGTTCTCTCTGGTTGGGAATCGAGCAGGCCTCTGTAGGCCGCCTGAAACCCCAATAGGCAGGCGCCAAAAAATTTGGCATCAATATTTGTGGTAAAATAAACGCAGGTTTCACAGGTGCATATAAGATGAACTAGAAATATTGAAGAAAAGGTGATTTGTGATTGGCTGATAACATTAAGTTTAATCACAAGTTAATGTTTGAAGGCACCGCTATAGTTCCAAACAGGAACTAATAACTATATTAGAAACCAACATATATATATACCACTCACCAAATAAGCTCTTAAACGATCTTGGATGTCATTAATCCTTTAGGTTTACAGCCAACCATTCATAGCTCCTGTATATTGTTGGCAACCCTTCATACCATATTATGCCCAGTTTTCAAATAGATAATTGAAAAGATCTTAAGAAAACTTACGGATTAAATAATTAAACTTGTTTACTGCCTTATGTAGTATTTCTAGTGAAGGTTTTCTTATTCATATAAGCTCGCAAGTTTTAAGGAAAATATAAAGATAGGCTGCTACCCAGTCACTCCCAGAGGATTTCTACATTATTCCATGGAGAATCAGTTTTCCTGTATTGAGATCAACAGAGAATTTCATCAAGAAGCTTATATCTCTTCCTATTTTTTCTTTCCATATTGTCTCTTAATTCAGGCCTTTCCTTCTTTTCAGGCAAATTGGGTATCTGTCCATTAATTTCAACACAAGATTTTCCCAAATCTCTTTTGGCTTCGCTATTGTGGGTCTCGCTTGTGCACTCTCCAAACTCAGCAGAACTTCTCATTCTTTTAACAGAATCTCTCATCATAAGCTTAACATTAGAGCCTGCATCCTTCTCTTGAATAGTGAAGCACCAGTCGCACACTTCACTCATACTCTCAACTGATACATTCTCATAATATTCTCTGCTGCAATATCTATCCAAGAAATTGAAAATCAATTAATCAATAAATAAGGCCTTTACATAAATGCACAGAATGAATGCTTATTCCTAAACTAGCATATAGTGCATGAAACTTGTCTGTGTAATTGTTATCTTACTGATGCTGGAAACGAACTAGACATTTTGTGCATTGGAATAGATAGATCTGGAAGCCCACATCCCCACACAAACTGCACTCCATTGTTGTTTCTTCTTCTTCTCTAATTGAGAAATCAAACTGCATCTGAAGTAGCAGAACGCTTGTTTGATGTATACATGACAGGTAAAGGAATTTCATTAAAAAACGGAGGAAAGCGTGGAAGTAAGGTTTGGGTGGAGTTAGCATCGTACTGTCCGTCTTCAACATGGTAGATGGATATGTTAAGTTGACTAAACTGGATAGTTATATTCTGATTTATATGCATGTCCCTTCTCATTTGGTTTTTTGTTTTGAGTGTGGGCCCTTTGATCTAATTTGAAAATAAACATCTATCCGGCCAGTTTAGTTATTTATATGCATTTTTATATGAAAAATTATATTAGAATAAATATTCATGTTTATATTTAAATGGGTTTTTATGATTAAATTCTTCCTCATGAAAGCTGCAGTATTATTTTAAGCATAAAAAATTATCAATAATAATTACAATCAATTTATTTAAATATTTAATAAATTATAGTTTAAGATATTCTTATTTTCATTTAAATAATCTGAACTATTATTTAATCAAATCAATTTTGAGAGGGTCATTTGATGCACGAGCACTTTAGGAGCCTCTTCATGATCAACATGGCCAAAGTTAGAATTTTGCTTTCTTTTTATGTTTTTGCATGTCAATAAGGCCATTTTGGATCATTATTATTCATTTGGGCCTATTTATTCAAATTTGCAGTCCATTGGTCACAAAATGTAAAAGTTGTAAAAAATTGTCAATCTTGTCATGACAATTTACTTGTCAAGTGACAACTTTTCAAAAGTTTGTTAAGAGTTGTTAGTGGGAAGTTGTAGGATGGTTGGACAACATAATTGGATGGCACATGTATAAATTTGAGGCTCCAACTCGTCAAATGAGGGGTTCGTGTGCAAATTCTAAAGTTCTATCCTGTTCTATCACTCTATACAGATTGTACGAAACTCATAATGGTATGAGACCACTTGGAGTTGATTGGCACATTATTGTAGATTATTTTTCTTTTGGATTCATCTAAATCTAATGTGTATTTTGAAAGTTATTGTCATTTTAAAAAAACTAGTCTAGAACCCTAGTTAGGGTAACCAGTGACCTAAAATAATGTATAATTCTCCATTTCACCAGTAAAAAATGATATTAATTGGTGGAATGGTAGATCATTTTATTTATTTTCATATTTTATGCTTTCAAGGCTGGAGGGTATGGTTGGGAGTGTGCATATAATGGACTATGTGTTTGATATCATTGTGTATTAGGCCTAAAGGTGGATAGAAGGCCAAATTTGTGAGTGCTGATGAATAGTTTGGACTCCATAAGATTGGAAAGTGTAGGGGAAGGGTTTGTAAAGGTCATATAGACTTAGTTCTAATAAGGGTTGGTGAAATCAACAAGTTCTTGGGCCAATGTTTATGATGTCCTATTGGGACAGTGTTGACAATTTTGGGTAAGGTTGTGAATAGTCATATTTTGTGACTCTTCTTTGGAGATATTGAAACCTCTCTAAGGGTGTTTGAGTTGTGAGTCATGAGTGCCCCTAAACCAACATTGGAGTTAGAGAATCATTAACTTTTATTGTCACATAGCTCAAGGATTGAAACCATGTCCTATTCAAGTCAAAATAGTACAGTCCTAAGGGACTACAATTTAGTGTTGTATGC
Source organism: Cryptomeria japonica (assembly GCF_030272615.1). NCBI lineage: Eukaryota > Viridiplantae > Streptophyta > Pinopsida > Cupressales > Cupressaceae > Cryptomeria > Cryptomeria japonica. Next base: position 174,776,465 of record NC_081415.1, read on the forward strand.
CATCAAATGAGAATGCCACATTGTTTCTCAAGTCACATGAAAATCCTTAGTCAAACCCTTTTCCTATTCAAAGCCTATGTGTAAAGACTCAAGTCTTTTAGTGGTCCATGGTGAAGTCTAGTAGATGTGTCCAGAAGAGTAGTCTTAATGGTGTGTTGTAGAATCCCTTACAAGTTGAGAAGGCCATCTTAATCAAACCCTTTGCTCTGCATTATCCTTGCTAAACAAAATTGCTAGGCACAACAAAAGATTGGAATAACCATTTTTTATAAAAGATGGCGACTTTTTCTTTACTTTTGAGATTGATCGAACGTGGAAATATGAATCTGACTAGAATAATTTAGCTAATAGGCTACATATAGGATATCATAGTTTATTTCAAAGGAGATGAGTAATTCAGCCTGAATAGAAGAGTTCATGTTGAAGGAGATAGGGTAGAAGCCAAAAAAAGAAATCCAAACTTAAAACTTATATTAATAAAAAATAAAACATTACACTAACTTACTGAGTTGTGGCTACATTAAACATCATTGCATTTAAATTGATATTTTCTAATAGAACTTATAATATCTTTGTAGAGACTAACTCTAAAAGAGTGGATACCAACATAAAGTGGTATGCAATATATAGACCTTCTACACACTATGGATAAGAAAGTACATACATAAAATCTAAATATTTTTAAACTACTCGAAAAAAATGTAGACATGATAAAGGATAGATAAGAGAAATCCATTTGAATCTAAGAAATATTACCACCTTCAATAATTATAGATATCACTGCTATATAGAAGATACAAAGTTGATAGAAATAGATGGAAAATATTGATGTGCATACATAGGATTTTAGACATGATAGGTTAGATGGGGGATAGTTGTGACTATTTCCAAAACTCCCCCTTATCCACAACTACCAATTTCAATTTCTTTCTTGACTTATTGCATTGATTCTTCGACATCTAAAATTTTCAAATCCTAAAGATCAAACCTAGAAAATACCATGATGTTGTTGTGATCTTAAACCATGAGCTCTGACCCAATTGATAACGAATTGATCATTGGTTCAGGTGTGAAACACTTATTTTTTAACACTTCTCATTGAGTCACACTATGGGTGCTCAAGAATCCTAGTGGGCTCTACTAGCCTCAAGCATGCTTATAGAAATATAGAATGCTACCAAATTTAACAATTTTACCTCTTTATTTATTAATGACTTTAGACAACTTCTATTCTCCCAACTTCTATCCTTTGATCCTAACACTTTAGCAATATGTGATCTTCTTTATAGACTAACAACCTTTCTCTTCTATCTCTGTGAAATCTATAAGTGGTTATTCTTGAAAAAAATTCCTTTGAGTTGGCCTTGCTTGATGTTAATCCCAATAATAGAAAGCATGAAACCCCTAAAAACATGTCAACAAAAGCAAAGAAAACTAGTAGTGAGTCGGCTAGGAAAAGTATAACCATAGACTTGGACCTGCACAATTCCGAAGAGGAAGGGGAAAAACTGGTTGAGTAGGAAAAGATTGAGAGCAGTTCGAGTGAAAGAAGGTCAAATAGACTGCATGTTAAAGAAAGGAGAGAAATTAATAAGGGAGGGGAAAACCCTGCTAAGGCCAATTTTCAAGAACTCTATGACCTAAAGGAAGAAGAAGATTCGGAAGATAATTTGGATGTTGAGGGTTGTCAAGTGGAAGAGGATGAGTCAAAAGAAATCCATAATGAAGAAATGAAAGAAGAAGAGGAAGGCAAGGATAAGAGCAACAAAATGGAAAGTGAACCTAACTCCCTGATCATAAGCCTTGCCCATCCCAATATGTCTGATGATGAGGAAATGGTTCTGTATTACCCCACTTCACTTGTTCATAATGATAAAATTAACATGGAAGTGCATCTACAAGACTTGAGAGAGAAAATATCTACCTTGGAGCAAAAAAATGAAGAGGAGGACATAAAAATCCAAAGGCTGTGTGACACAGTTAATTCTCTCTGCTGCATCACTGATGGTGTGATGAAAAGTGTTGTTCTGGGAATAGTGTCTGGGTATGGAATAATTAAGAAAACTAAAAATAAAATGGCCAAGCAGGGAGCGAAGGAGATGTACAAGGAAGTGGAAGCAGACCACAATGACACTTGGGACCACAACCTGGAAAGACTCAAAAAAGATTGGAACTTTCTCAAGAAAGAGTAGTTGTTCCTTTTTTTGGTTCCTTCTTTTTGTTTTTGTTGATTAAGTTATGTTCTTGGTCGATTTACTAGGTCTACATACCCATTAAGATATATTTTAAGTTTTACGGTTATGTTAAGACTTTTAATTCTATGCTTATTGATGATATGAACACTAAAGATGTTAGGTTTAGGGTTACTGCTAATAGGTATACTTGGGATGTTTTGTTCAATAGCTGGAAGATAGTTAGAATGTGTAGAAATAGCTATAAGGTTATGAAGGTGTTTGATTACTTATGAAGGGGGACCTTTTTGGTGTCCGGTTGGTTGCTTTGTGATGTAATGTTGTAACCTTTTCTCCGATTCAGGGCCATCTCCCTGCTAATCTAATAAAAAACAACCTTGAAATATCCTTTCATTCTTATCAGTGACCATCAAATTTACACACCTCTCTTTATTTTCAAATACTTTCAAGATTTTATTTTGGCTATGGACATGGCTAATCAGAAAAAAAATGCATCAAACTCTAAACAACTACTTAAACTTTCTTGACTCTTCCTTGTAGGTTGTCACACCTTATTTCAAAAACAACGATTTGATCCATTTCATATATAGACAAACACTTTTGTGATCTCAAGTAGTTCTCTCATGATTATTCTTCAGCACCTTCAACTACTCTTTCAACTCATAAACCTTAAGACAACAACCTCTTTTTATTTTTATTTTTCTTGAACAACAGTCTCTACATTGATCTCCTTGATTTCCAAATCCTCTTAATTTTTTTATTTGTTTTACTGGGATGTCTCCTTTGCACTAGCCTTGTTTTGACCTGCAAATGAACACAATACATACAAAAATATCTTTATGAGAAGGATTCCCTACCTCCTTCAACAATAATTGCAATTCCTTTTGATTATTTCTACAATGATGTTTCCTTGCCTTTTGTCATCCTTTGGCAACACAACTACAAACTTTACAAACACCTGCATAACATGAACCCGTCCTCGTCTTGCTTAATTTTGTTTGATGAATGATAGCTAATTCATATGGTGGGGTTTCTTCAGAACAAGGCCTCCTTTCCTTGGCTACAAGTGTCTCCTTCCAAATAGTGACTTTGGCAATAACTTCTATTATCTTTTTTTTATTCATTTGCTAGCTAAAATGATACCAATTGCATTTCTCTACAATCTTGAAAACGCTTCCCAATTCTTTTGACTAGTAGCCAACTAACTCACCAATATCACTTTTGTAACAATCCACTTGCTCCAACTGGTGACAAACAACAATTAGCAACCTCTTTATTTTCTCCAAGAAATATTTTTGTGAGGGAAACTCTCTTTATGAAGATACAAATTGACTTCCAAAATTTGAATGATGAGTTTCCTTTCTAGATGGGAATAAAGAAAAAACTTTCTTCAACACCCACTCTATTCTCAACACAAAAATAGTGTATAGTCGGAATCCTCTGTAGCCATAGTATTATATACATTTGCCCAATAAAATTAGTCATACATAGATTCAGACTTGTGGCTTCCTTATGCTCCTCAAAACAATTCTACAACAGTTGGTAGAGCACATAATATAGCTGAGGTTACAAAACCAGTTAGAAAAAATAGAGATAACATATCTAAATTCAAACACAACATCCAAAATTTGCACCCACATACCACAGCTCACACAAAGTGCACATAGCTAAAATTTTACACCTCTTTTCTATAAAACTATGGGACTCTACTTGCAGCTTGGTGCACACCAATATTCTCCTTGGTCTTTGATACCAGATGAAGGAAATATGTAACTCATACATTAAAAACCATTACATTTAGACTAATATTTGCTAATAGACTCAACTTCTAATAGTTCTATGAATTGGACTCTAGAAGAGTGAATACCAAAATAAAGTGATATGCAATATATAGATCTTCTACACACTACAGATGAGAGAGTGCATACATAAAATATAAATATTTTTGAACTACCCAAAAAACCTATAGATGTGACAAAGGACAAATAGGAGAAATCCATTCAAATCTAAGAAAGACCATTGCCTTCACTACTTGCAGATATGATTGCTGAATAGAGGATTTAGAGTTGACAAAAGTAGATGGAAAATATTGATGTGTATATAGAAGATTTTAGACATGATAGGTTCGGTGGGGGGTAGTTGTGATTATTTCCAATAAATTTTTGAAAGGAATAGATTGTAAGAGTCTTAGAAGAGGACCCTAAGATTTGATATTTGACAAATGTTGCATGAAGTAGATTGTAGAATGATTTTCTTATTGCTAGATGGTGAAAAAAAAAGTTGTTTGTCATTGCCACAAATTAAGGTTATTAGTAAAGATGAAGGATTACCACATGAAGAGTTACACAATGACAAAGCTTCTGTAGAAGTGAGAAGTTGAAATGTTTGTTGAAGGAACTTGGTGAAAAGTAGAGGATGTTGATTGAAATTTTTGATGCAACTACTATGATTTTTTAATAGCTACCAATTTGGAAGAATGAAAGTCACCCCAACAATAGTTGAGTTAAAAAGTGTGGTTTTTTTTTTGGTAAAAAGGAAGAGTGGAAGATGAAGCTATTGAGCTTCCAAGTTTTAGTGCTAGATGTCTCCTATGCAAGGGGTCACCCTACAAGGAGATTCAAATAAGAGAATTCATCAAAGAAGAAGATCATAGAGATCCAAAGGAGTCTTTTTGTTGAAGGTATTATATTGGATAATCGAAGCTACAGTTGCAAAAGTCTGAGTGATGCTCTGAAAGGTTAAGAGATTGAAGAGATCATTAGCAAATGTTTGAAGAAATTGGAGGTCATCACCCTAAAAATCAAAGCTCATTGAATTAAAAGAAAAAAGGTCCGAAGACGACCAATTGAATGTTTGAAGAAACTGTTATAGAGGGGAAGATGAGAACTTTGTTTGAAGTCAAAGTTTGTACAATAATAGCTATTAAGTTGAAGGAAGTTCTAGTGTGCTGGCATAGTTATGGCTGAATCAAAAATATGTTGATGTTGAAACTATTAATGGTAGAAATTAAGGAGAAGTGTTGAAAGAAATTAATTTGTCATGTATCATTTTTCCCACGTACTTTGTATGCAATTATTAAAATGCTGTTAAATTATTTTGTTGGTTGTTTCACACATTTTCTATTGTTACAATCAGTTGTTCCTCCAGCATCAAGTCTATTAAGTTAGAGAGTTTGATTGTTAATGTGAAATCCTATATAAATAGGAGGCAACTATTATGTATTCAATCAATAAGAAAGTATCTATTTGTTTTTCATATGATGCATAGCATTTATTTTCTATTTTATTCTTTTCTCTTCCTTTGAGTAATATGATATTAGAATCAGTAGCTTCTATGGAGTATCATATGCAGTCAATGTTGTGTTTCTTACAGTCTTTAAAAACATTTGGATGTGCCAAACATGAATTTTCTCTCCACAATACATATAATTGCTAATTATGGAATTTGTTGTCTACCACTAAGACAAGCAACCGAATATATTGATTATGTATCTTTCGTTTAGATATTTATTTATTTTGTAGCTGGGTATCTTACAAATGGATGCAATCTATTAACAATAACTTGATAATGAACATCGATGCTCAACAAGCCTTAGAACTGATTTTGGGTGTCTTCAAGATACCTGATAACCTCCCAACAAGTGGATTACAGGACATATGTTGGCAATGTCAACTAGCTAAAAAGGATTGCAGAATTCAAAGCCTATTAAAAGGTTGTCGAGTGTGTGATCACCAAATGCTGCATATCTAATGCATCCCATGTTGGTCACTACAATACCAATTGCAGATGACTTCCTCATGGTTCTATTTTCTGTTGAATTAGACTTCATTGTGTCCTACAATAAAAGACCAATCAGAGGAATAGGGTATTGGTTGCAACTGACCATATTGTTATTATGATCAGTTGATTGAATCAATGGAGGTTTTTTTTGGGTTGATTCTTCTTCAATTAAGATTGTAAATTGTATCTAAAAATAGCAAGATTCTTGTTTGACGTATAGAGGGACGGGTAAAGTGGTGTGCAATTGTCAAACTAAAGTGTTCAATTAGAATCCTCGAGAGTTACGACTCATGCATTCTTTGTTGACTATACAACTAAGAAAATTGTAGAGTAACAAAAGTTTTTCCATTATATATGAATGTCACTTTCTGGTTTTATTTCGAGGCTTTTTTTAGCTCGGTAGATTTTCCAGGAAAGGGTTAAATAGTCATCTCTTGAAAGTTAAGTTGTATGCTGTGGTCAATAAACATACCCGTTGACTACAAAGTAAACACAAATCACACTCAGGCATTTCCACATCATTATATAAAAAATCAAAATCAAATCAGAAGATGCATTCATAGAAAATAGACAAAGACTTTAGTTAGTCTACAATTGTCAACACAGAAGGCACGAGCCGTTACTCCCACGGATGCTTCATGGGAAAACTTTGGATTGAAAATTTCACACTGTTTTCCCACCCCTTCTATATGCTAAACAAAGAATTCTGGTCTTTTTAATTGCAGTTTTACAATCTCAATTAGAGAAGAAGAAGAACCAACAGTGGAGTGCACTCTATGTGGCGACATTGGATTTCAAATCTATTTATTCCAATGCACAAAATGTCTAATACATTTTCAGTATCAGTAAATTAACATTTACCCTCCTTGATGTTTTCATTTTGCTCAATTTTAAGGATTCAAGTAGAATACAATCAATTTTGATCTTGCGGGTTTGGCTCTTTTGGTCAGATATTGCTTAACGGATATTTTTGTTCCAACTAGAGAGTGGTGAAAGTTATTGTCTTGACCATCTATAGAGTTTTATATTTTGTGAGACTGGCTGTTCAGAAACATAGGAAACCTACTCTGGAATGACCTCTTCGGTTGTTTGATGATAATATTGTGAGAATTCTCAATTTATTGTGAATAGTATTTATGATTTATAGTTCATTATTCTGAATAGATTAAATTAGAAGAGGTCGTTTCCATTGTTCTGAATAGATTAAATTGGGAGAGGGCCTGAACCTTAACGTAACAGAAAGGAATTGCCAAACTGAAATCGAAGTGTCCTGAGGCCGTGACGGAGGCTAGGAAAAGATCTGTCAAAAGCCACAATTGCCAAAGACAGAAGGGGAAATAGAGACAGAAGGGGAAATCTAGCCTGAAATAGCAGGTTAAGAATAATTGATAGCTCCCATTAACAAAGTGAACAACACCATTAACATTCGAATTTGAATTGTTCCCGCACATAAGTCTCACTGTATGGAGCAAATAGGTTTTCATCCACATCGGTGTTTACTTTTAGTGTACTCCCTGTTTGTGCCAAAATGGAAGCTTTTGGAGAGGGTAGACATCCAACAAACCATAACAGAAGGGATTATAATAGTCGAACATGCTCTTGGAAATTTTATTACAGTTGGAAATGCTCTGATAGACATTTATGCGAAATGTGGAAGCATCAATGAGGTACGTGAATTGTTTGATTGAATGCCTCCAAGCAATGTCGGCTTATGGAATGCTATGATTGCATGATATACCCAAAACAAGTTTAATGAAAAGCGTTCAGATGCTTTCAACCAAATGCGACTAGCAAGTGTAGAGCTCTGTTGACATCCTCCAGCCGGTAAGAAAATGGGAGCTTTGGAATGGGCATGGACGTCCATCACAAGATCAGTTGGTGTAGCTGTAATGGCCTTGGTAGACATGTATACAAAATGTGTAGAAAAGGCAAGTGAACTGTTTGACAGAATGCCTGAGAGAAATATGCTCCCACAAAACGCCTGATTACAGGATATGAATAGAATGGGTTTGTGGAAAAGGTTTTAGAGACTTTCAATCAAATGCAATTGTCAGGTCTAAAGCTTTTCCAGCATCCTTCTAGCCTGTGCTAAATTGGAAGTTTTGGAAATGGGTATGAACATCTATTAGAGGATAAATAATAGAGGAATTTTGTCGCATGTTGTAGCTACAACTGCTATGGTACATATTTTTAATAAGTTTTTATATCATAAGTGATTGCGGTAATTATTGAAGAATATCTGAAATTAAGAAGGTTTATCAAGATGATGAAATATGTTTAGATTGAAATTGATGAAATTTAAATTTTGTCAATGTTTATTATGTGTGAGATTTGTGATGTTATTAAAATGTAATGATTCATATTCAAGCTAAAATTATCATTTTAAAGTTAGATAATTTTTACTCATTTAAATACTATAATGATTTCTTCTATCATTCCTCTTGCCATCTTATGACAACTTTTAATTTATAGAGTGATTTTCCTTCCACTCTCATTCTATTCCTTCTTCTCACCCTCTTTAGACATCCTCTATTCTTCTCATATCACATCCAAACCTTCAATACACTAATGAAGTAGTTTGATCAGCTTAAGAAAAAACTGGATACTATGTTTGTAGCTCTAATTCTATTATATTAAATATATGTTTCTTATGGACATAGAGATTGATTTATTAATTAAACCAAAATAATATATGGCAAAGAACCAATAATAACATAATTAAACAAAAAGAACAAATGAAATCCTTTTCATTGCCTCATGATACTCTTAAGCCCAAAAACCCAACTTCTAACTCTTGTTATCTATCAATAATGTAAGAGAAAGGATTTTCCCTCTATTTATATGAAATCAAGGAAGTTTTCACCTTTATGTTGCATAAATGATTAAGTGAGCGACTTTCAAGAATCCTAATGCCATCATATTTGAAGATAACTTAGTTTCACATGAGTTGCACAGAAAAATTAAAACATTTTTGAGTTGAGGTATTAGAAATAGCTAATTAATCTTGGTCTAGTAAAATAGGGTTGTAATAATATATTACATATTAAAGAATCTTCCTACGTTTATGTAGTATCAATGGGAACATTGTTGAATTCACATAATGTGGTGGTTTTTGACTATTCTATCTTATTATTGGTAATAACCTATGACGTGGTATTTTGGTGCAATTTTTATTTTTATTCTTTGGGTGGTATATAGTGTAATAATCATCATGACAATCAAGAATCATAATTAGAAAGGATCTCTTAAGAACAAATCAACTCATGGATACAAGAGTGATTTAAATCTTCACTTCTAATGAAATAGTTGTCTTGATGTTCCTTAATTAGTAGTTTTGTTAATCTTGTCCCCTACATTAGAAGGCCTACATATGGGAGGATTTCATATTGATTCCATTAGTATATATCCCCAATGTAGCTTACAGTGTAGAGATTATATGTTTTTTATATCCTACACATTTAAAGATATGCATATATTAAAGTTAAGGAAGAAGTGGTGATAAATATGGAATAAAATTATTAGTAATGATTTTAAGAGCATTCATTCAAATCCTTTAGGATTTTTAACTATAAACAGTGAAAAATTGAAACTAGTACATTGTAAGTTTCTATTTCTTCATAATTTTTGTGGAGATGTATGGTAGGCATGGACAACTTTCATGGTGATTCATAGTAAGTGGCAAGTAGATGTGTTTAGCATCTTCACAATTATATTATTTTTTAGATATAAGATCCATAGATCTTGGCATAGGAAGGATTTATTTCATGAAATAAGTTTCATTACTTGATCCCATATTTGGTAGTGTCTTGACAAATGTAATGTAGAACCCTAATGCAATAGAGGTTGAATACCTAGTGAATTGTAATGTGGTATAGTGAATTCAATATTTTGGCATTATTGAGTTTTTTTAATCCCTTCCTATTTATGATTTTGTTGGTTATGTTTGTGGTGTTTGTAGGGAGATATTCATAAATTTATATCAATTTTCACTTTTTTTTGGTTTATTGGTTTGTAATGGTAATTTAATGTTCCTTCATATTTTTGTATAGATACTTTATAATAGACGATAATGTTGATTTGTTCTCTTATGGATGTACTCTCTATATTATATTCATTTCATGGGAAATGTTTCTAATATAATCCCTAATTAATTAATCTAGAGAAAGATAACACTAATAAAGAAATATAATCATTTCTTTTATTTTTAATTGAAAAAATTGAGATAAAAGACCAATTAGGGAGAATTCAGACATGAGATTTTATCATGCAATGTAGGGTACATTAATGATAGCAAATAACAACTAAGCTAGTTTGAGATCTTGAATAACCATTATAATTAGGAGGTCCTTATCTTCAAACCCATCAATATATGAAGAAACTAATAAATAATTTATGATCAGGTAAAATTCTATTTTTCTATCACACTTTATAATAGGTTTTAAAAATATATATAAAATTATTCATCATTTTAACACATTGTTAATGTGACTTAACTAATTCGAACTCAAAAAGGCTACATTAGAATGTTTTGATTTAATCTAAAGACTAGGTAAATCAAGAGAGGGTCCAAACCCTTATATAACAACCAACTAGGTAGAAAGAGGATCTCACAAGCAATAAGACAAACAAAACGAAAAAAGGGAAAACCCTTTTTTGAAAGAGATTCTTTTGACTAGAGAATCAAACCAACAGGAAAAAGTGTCTAAAACCTACATTAGATTAAAAAAATAGATCAAACCTGGGTTTAGGTAAGAACCTTGAATTAAATTCGAAGAAAAACTTAAGCTAAGACAAAAGCAAGGGAATAGACAACAAACAACGGGTTTTGAAAGGCTCCCTAAAACCTTTTCCTATAGGACCACCTTGAACAAAGAATCTCTCAAATAAGGAAAGGGACCACCAAGATTTAAAAACAAATCGGGTTTGGAATGTACCTCGAATCCTTGAAACAATACAATCACCTAGCCATTCCTAGAAAATAAGTACAACAAAAAGTGTAGTTAAGGAATGAACTAGAACATGAATGACCAAGGATTTTGAAAGGAACCCCTAAACCTATTACTAGCATGAACCCCTACAAAAACAACAATTTGGTATATAGGAACAAGGAAAACCCCACAATCCACCCCAATAGGACTAGGATCACCATAATTGGTAGAAGCCACCACAATAGGATCTACAAAACTAGCCTCAACAACAAGAACCAAAAGCCTTGTAGGAAAAAACAAAAGGGAAGATGCCCCCTCTAATAATCTAGATTGCAGAAAAAACCACTCCCAATCAACATTGAAAGGGAGACCCACAAACCAAGAAGAAAAAGATCGTAGAAATAAAATCCACAACCTAGACAACTGCGAGGAAGAAGTCAAACTATAATGTTATTGGAAAGAATTTTAAAACTATTAGGACACATTATAAGTACACATAATCAATTATGCGTTAAATTGAACAAAAAAATTTCTATCTAAAATAGATATAGCCAAAACATTTTGGAAAGAGTTACTAGTAAAAATGTGTAGTAACTTGCTTGGTGCCAAGTTATAAACTCTAAGAAATTATTTGAAAATGCATAATTATCTCCACTTCACTTCATTAGTACCCAAACAGAAGGTTGATTTCTTTCTCAAATAGAAATAATATTGTTGTTTCATACACAAAACAAGGATGACTTTATCTCATTTGAATTCAACCATTGTTATAGATAAGGAAATCAAGCTACCCATATAATGCCAATATGAGAATCAACCAAATTGAAAATACTATGTTCTATGACTCGTCTTCAAACATGGAGTATAAAGATTTAAAATTAGAATTTTCATAATGATCATAATGTTTGTTTTCATTTACCCTTTCATTAACTGTTAAAGTTTGTGCCACATTTGAGTCTTTTAAAGTGAATGACTCATTTACTCACTCTACAACTCCACAAGGTAAACAATTAATGAAAGCTAACTTTTTAATCTAATTTTCATCCGAAGTTATTATAATTATGATTTGATTAACTCTATAGTATTACTACAACTTATCTAAGAATCAATATTTAATGTAAATGATATTTATTTTTTTACTCACCTCATTTGGTTGATCATTGGCACATTTTTATTTATGGTCTCTTACTATTTTAATTGTCATCTTACTCCTCTTCTTCTCTAAATAATATTAGAATGGGTGAGATGGAAATAAATATAAGGATTTACATGATTCAACAAAAATTATAACCACTCATTCTAGGTCAAATTGACCCAACCTTACTAGCATACAATTTCTCTATGTATTGGCTCCATGTTCAAAGGGTGTTTCAAAGTTTTTCAAGATAATGTTCTTCATCTTTGATTTCCACTCTCATTATATGAACTAAATGTATGATATAGACTTTCAAAAATTAAATTTACTATGTTGTGTGTATTCAAGATTTTTCACTAACATCAATTACCTATAACCAAGTTATCATTTCCTATGATATAATACTCTCTCTCTCTCTCTCTCTCTCACACACACACACACACACACACACACACACACACACACACACACACCTGGTTGTCTACCCACTACATTTAACTATAAATTCCTATTTTTCACTTTTAGTATTATATATTTATTATTGATGATCTCTCACCTATTATTTTTAAATTGTATTGAAAACTATGATGCCCTAATGAGAGAATATTTATTGAGATAGTATCATTTTTTGAACATTTTCAATGATCAAAGAAAACTGCCAAGCTTTTTAAAATAGCCTAATATTTTATATTTAAAATTTAAATAAAAATATAAAACAAATTAAAAATTCTACATTTGATTTTAACACAATTTCAATATTTAAAATATATATGCCACTTTCACACCATAGTCTAACATGATTCATTTCCTTTATTATAGTGTGTCATGGTACTCAAATTTTACTTAAGTCAATGTCATTAATTTTAAATAATTTTTTAGTTCATATAACTCTAGGAAATTAGAATGAGAGACTTGTCCAAACTCTTATAAAAATGTAATTGAACTAGAATCTAATCTAGGAAACTAAATTAATTGATAGAATTGAGGTTGATCCAATCGTTTGTAAGCATTATAAATTAGAAAGCCATTATGCACACAAAAATATCATAGAGTATCCCACAAATTATTAGGAAATGAAATTGAAAAGCATTAGTTGAGCCTAAGGAATTCTAAAATAAGAAAATCCCACAACATAAAACATTATAGGAAATGAGGAGATTATAAATACCCTACCAAAATTAGTTGACCCATTCCTGTAAGATGACTTGCTCTTCTAGTTAGGTGGAAATTAAGGAAATTCTTCTTGAACTATAAATCAAATCTTTAGAAAAAATTATAGATGTTATTTATATTTAGTTTGGAACAAAGAAAGGTACGTGTGGAGTTAAGGGAAGAATTTGAGAGGTAGAATGGAAGTAGCATGAGATTGTGAGGTCTAAAATAAAAATTGTGAGTAGAGAACAAGGACTATGAAGTGGAGTCCAATCTAAAGGGATATAATAATGTAACATAGTGGAGGTAATTATACTAATGTGTAATTAAGAATCTATATTATAGTATAATCTATGTTTGAATTGTCATAGTAAGTGTAATTAAATGGCTATGAACTAGCATGTAGGAGAGCTTATTGAAAAAAGTGAGAAGTTTTAATCATTATTATAATAATATAAGCTTAAATAAATAAATAATATATTATTTTTTTGAGGTCTTTGTGTTGTGTGTATTAATCATTATTATAATCATGTAAACTTAAATAAACAAATCAATCATGTTCATATCTTGTAATCAAGCGTTATGTGAGACCATATTTCTTCAAGGCATTCTGTCAAACAGTTATGTGCCTTGTCTAGGCTTACATGTTTTGCATACATTTCTAACAAGGCAATTGCAACTATACCAACATACAAAATCCCTAATATGTTTTTCTTGTGATGCTCCCATTTTCACACACGCTGGAGGATGTTGAGAGAGCATTTGGTTGAAAGCATCTGAACCTTTTCATTAAACTCATTTTTTGTATAGCCTGCAATCATAGTATTCTGTGAGCCGTCATTTCTTGGAGACATTCGGTCAAATAGTTCACATGCTTCATTGGTGATTCCATATTTGGCATAAATGTCTACTAGCTTACATATATTTGATTTTAATCAAATATATATATATATATATATATATATATATATAATACACCAAGAGATATCCTTATTGAGGCACCTATTAGAGTTCAAGTACATGATAAAAATAGGTGCCTCAATAAGGATATCTCTCGGTATATTATATATATATATATATTTGATTAAAATCAAATATATGTAAGCTATTAGCAGTCACGGCACAACATGGGAAACATAAAAAATTCAAAATAGAACTATATAATATTATATTATTAATGTTTGTTGCAATAATATGTAATATTATTATTGCAATTATTATTATTATTTTCTATTTGTTTGTGTAACAATATTATAATATACTATTATTATTAATTTATATTGTTTTGATTATTATGATATTATTTTATAATTTATTAAAAATAATATTCATAATATAAATTTGAAATATTTTAAATGTATTATATTATTATTTGAAATTATTTTTAGTTATAATATTATTAAATGTATTATTAAATAACTAATTAGACATAATTAATAATTAGATATAAAGTTAGGTTTTGGGTCATTATCAGGTTAGGGTTAGGGTTGGGGTCTAGATTAGAGGGAGCTATATATTGTCTGAAAAAGTGGTTATAAAATATAATTGTGGATATGGTTAGGATTTGGTTTATGGTTATGTTTTGGATCAAGGTTAAGGTTGGTACTATGGTCAAGGTTAATATTTACATCATGCTTAGGGCTATGATTAGGGTTAGGGTTTTGATAATGGTTAGGATGTATATCATGGTTATAGTTAGCATCAAGGTGATGGTTTGGTTTTGGTAAATAGCATTATGGTTATGATTAGGGTTTACAATTATAGTTAGGGTTTGGGTTTAGTCATAAGGTTAAGTTTATGGTTAGGGTTTAGTGTTAAGGTTACAATTATGTTTGGGGTTTACATCAAAGTTAGGGTTAGAATTAGGGTTATTGTTCAATTACATTAAGGTTAAGGTTAAATTTGTATTAAAGTTCAATTAAGATTAAGGTTTGGGCTAGATTAAGGCTAAGAATATATTAGGATTAAAGTTCAATTATGGTTAGGGTTAAGTTTAGGCCAGGATTATTGTTAGGGTCAGGGTTTAGGATAATGGTTAGGTTAGCATTAGGATTAGGGTTTGGGTGAGGATTATGATTAGGGTTATGGTTTGGGGTTATTGATAGGTTTATTGTTTGCATCATGCTTGGGGTTAAGGATACGTTTTTAATTATGATTAGGCTTAGGGTTAGGGTCATTGTTAGGATTATAGCTAGGGTTAGGGTTAAGGTTAGATTTAGGGTCATTGTTTTTATCTTGATTAGGGCTAGGGTTAGGGTTAGGTTTATCTCTAGGGTTAGTATTTACATCATTGTTAGGATTATGGCTAGGGTTATGGTTTACATCATGGTTAGGGTTATGGTTTGGGTTATAGTCATGTTTAAGGTTAGAACTATTGTTATAGTTAGGGATTACAGTTAGAGTTAGGATTAAGGTTAGGGTTAGTGTGTGTGTTTAATTCAAGCATAATGATAGACTAAATAGGTAACCATAAAATCTTGATCTATTAACAATCATTGAATCATATCTTAATAAAGGAATGCATAAAGGAAATCAATCAAAACAATTGAGAAAATCAATCAATAAAACTCCATTTTTTAGCTCCAATGCATCTAGCATCCATTTCTTTTCTTGTCCTTGTGTTAGAATATTGGCTCTCAAAATTATACTAAAAACTTGCATAGTAAGTGCAGAATAATTTAAAAATTGTGGTTTTTGATAATGAAGATTGATACTAAATTCATAGATTTGAAATGATTTGATTTGATTAAATTAGGATTAGAGTTCAATTAGGGTTATGGTTTGGGCTAGAATTCAAATAGAATTATGGTTTTATTAGGGTTAGGAGATAGTTTAGGTTTAGGATTCAATTATGGTTAGATTAGGATTCGATTATGGCTATATCAAGGTTCAAATTGTAGGGTTAGAGTTAAGTTTAGGGTTCAATTTCAATTATAGTAATATTAGGTTTAGGCTTAAGGTTATTCTACAATTAGGGTTACTATTATAAGATAATGTATTCATAACATTTATTATCATTTTCTCATAAAATATTTAAAGAATCTTCATTATTATGTACATTTTTAATGAATTTTTTAAATTATTTTAATATTTTTTATGAAATAAATACCTTTAAATTTTGTTCTACTAAAATAAATGCATTTTAAATGAGCTTAAACTTAATTTTAATTAAAATTATCTTACTGGTAAGCTATATTCTAACCCTAATCTTAATAAAAACATAACATTAACCCTATCTCTAATACAACCCTAATTTAACTCTAATTAAATCAAAATTTTAATTGTGTGCCCTATCCCTAATCATAATTAAACCAATTTATTTTGAGGGTTTTTAACATAAAGGGGTAAAAATATTATTAAACCAAGGAAACATTACAAAGCAAGGCCATTAAATGGCCCTATCAAGATCAACCAAGTGATCCAATTGATGAGACAAATCCGGGGGCAGATGGCCCCGATCCACCAAATTCCAGTCATGCATATGATCGGAAGCCCATTTAGCCAAGCAATCAGCCACACCATTCCATTCATAGGGAATATGGTTGAAAGTAACATGCTCCAAAGATGCACAGAGAGTGAGAATTTGTTCAACAATCAAGGCCAGCTGCCAGCTCACATTATCCATATACTGTCTTTTTAGTAAGTTCACCACAACCTGGGAGTCAGACTCACATATGATCCTTCGCCAACCCAACTGACTGGCCCGCTCCATAGCCACTAAAATAGCCTGAGCCTCCATAAGATTATTCGTATGAAGACCCTTATACTCAGAGAAAATAAACTGAACATCCCCATAATTTATTTTGAGGGTTTAACCTTTATAAAATAATTTAAATATATTTTTTAAGTTATGAGAATAATAATTAAAATATATAGCAAAAGACATTTATATTATACATTATCATAAAGTTATAAATTTTTAAGAATTTTACTACAAAATTTATAGAAAACTATTTTAATGAAATTTAGTTTTTAAATTTTAATCTTTATTAATATATAATAATAGAAGTCAAACATAAAAGATTTTTAAAAAAATCACTTAGAGATAAATAAGATAAATTATATAGAGATAAAGACATAAATCACATAAAGATAAATAAGATATAATTAATAAGAGATAAATAAAATAAATAGAAAAATCACATCTATATTTTTGAAATTAAAAACACATCTATAATCAATAAAATAAATAGAAAAATTACATCTATAAATAGAAAAATCACATCTATAATCAAAATTTGAAAACATAATAATTCTTTTTGATCTTTCTAAATTTGTGTAGGCATGTAATTTTAATTTTTCTAATTTAGAATTATAATTTTATGTTTAAGATTTAGAAACAAAGAATTTTTTTTTATCTTTCTAAATTGAAAAGCCACACAATCATTATCTTCGTGACTTGAAATAGTTAGAATATGCATGATAGTTTTTGGTTTTGGTTTTCTTGGTTTCAAATTCCAACTTAATTTTTTTTGTTGACTATAGTTTTTGTATATTCAATTATTATAGATTTAAAAAAATATTAAAAAGACAATAAGATTTAAATTTTAGATGGTATACAGATAAAATATATATATATATATAAGATGTTTGTGCTCTATTCTTATAAAGAGAAGAAAAAAATATATCAAATTAAATATGATGTCTATGTTGAAAAAGAAAAAAGAAAATTTCACATATGAGATTAATAAGATAAATAAGATAAATCAAATAAATAAGATATAATTACTAAGAGATAAATAAAATATAAATAGAAAAATCACATCTATTATTTTTAATTTAAAAACATTATATTTTTATAATCAAATTTTAGAAACATAATATGTATTTTTTATCTTTTTAGAAACATAATATGTATTTTTTTATCTTTTTAGAAACATAATATGTATTTTTTATCTTTCTAAATTTGTGTAGATATCTGATTTTAATTTTTTGAATTTAGAATTATATTTTTATGTCTAAGATCTAGTAACATAGAAAAATTTTATATCCTTCTAAATTGAAAAGCACATAGTCATTATCTTCCTGAATTGCACTAATTTGAATACCCATGATAATGTTTTGTTTTGTTTTGGTTTGGTTTTCTTGTTTTCAAATTCCAACTTAAATTTTTTGTTGAAAGTAGTTTTTATATATTCAATTATTATAGATTAAAAAAAATATTAAAAAGAAAATAAGATTCTAATCTTAATAGATGGTATAAAGAATAAAAATATACATGTAAAATAAAATATGATGTTTGTGCTCTTTTCTTATAAAGAGAAAAAATATATCAAATATAATATGTCTATATGAAAAATGAATTGAATGGTGAAAGCCATAAATTAGATGTTTTCTTGGTTTTATTTCTTATATGTTTCCTTGATTTTAGAAATAATAGAAATAACAGAAATAATAAAAATAACACTGAAACCGTAAGGCTTGAAGTTATATAAGTTTTCTAACCTAAAAACTTATTGGACTCTAAATGAGAGATGCAGATTATGAATCACTTGATCTGACCACTGGACCAGCTACAACTTTTTAGTGGAGACAAAATTGATATTGAGAGCAGAAAGTAATAGAAATGAATATGTATTCAAAGAATGAATGGTGTTGTTGGATATGTATTCAAAGAATGAATGGTGTTGCTTGCTCTCTATAATAATCCATAAGCTCCCATATATGGTGAGGGTTGTATACCTAATAGCGTCTCTATAATAATCCATAAGCTCCCATATATTTCTCATTAGAATCTCTTGGTTTTCTTTCATATTTGCGACCTCGGCTTCTAGCTTGGTATTTTTTTAATATTTTGTATCTCCTTAACAATCACTCACTATCTCTTGAATGTCTTTGTCATAATATTTGTTTGTTCCCATGCCTTAATATGAAGATCTTCCTTTCTGAAAATCTAGCTTCTTCAAAGTCTAAATTTCACTTTTTGCCTAAGTAGTTGATATCTTAAATAAAAGAGTATATATATTTTTTTTTGATAGGTAATTGGCCAAAGCCTTGAATAGATTTTGAGAGCTATGAACCAGTGTTGAATTATTATTATTATTATTATGTTTGATTAGATAGACCCCAAGACCTTCCCCATCCTGCCAAGAGTCACAGCTTAGAATTTTACTTTAGATGTCCCTATTGGGAATTGAACTTGGGTCTCCACAATGAGAACCCAATGTTTTAACCAATTAAGCTCAACCCCTTGGACAAAAGAGTATATATTTTTAGTTATAATGATATAAATTGTTTTTATTTATAGTGTGTGAATTGTTTTATTTTTTGTAAGTTGAAAAATGATATTATTAATTTTTGAATGTTATTATTTGATTTTTAATATTATATTTTATAAGGACCTATAAATGGGTAATACTATGAATCAATTTAATTATGAGGAATTATGGGCCCCTAATACTAAAACTATTCTACCTCAATGGTACCCTTCCCATAAAACTTTGAAATTTGTAAATTTACTAAATGTAAGAGAAGGAGGAACCCTCTTGACCATGTAAAAGATTTTTTCATGGTATGTCAAGAAGTAGGATACAATAATATTTACCTCCTCCACTTGTTCTCTCATAGTTTGGCAGGGCAATAAAACATCTTCACAATGAGTCAATATCCACTTTCGTGGAGTTGTTTGAAAAATTTGTGGCACATTTCCCATACAAAATAGAGTATTTGGATGCCATATTGGACCTCTAGATACTCAAACGACATAATGGATTTTTTTTTTCTAGTTATTTATAGAGGTTGAGATCACTTGCTAATTCCATGGCCCGTGCTTAAGAAATAACTCATCAACATATTAATTCAAATATTATATTAGCAGATGTCATTTCAATTACAAATTCATTGCACAGATTTTTTTCATGAGATCATAGAAAAGAGTGTTACCATTGAAAATGCCCCCATTTTCAAAGGTTAGGTCAAGCTGTATATGGAGAAAAATGATAAACTAACTAATGACATATATAGATTTTAGGAATAAAAAAAATCTATCAATGATGGTGCCATTTTAACACTAAAATTACCCAAGTTGCTAACACATCCAATTTAAATCAACTATAGCTACCCAACACAAAACTACAAACATAGTTTCATAGGGTAAGCCCAAACTAGCTAGCTAAAACAATTCTAAACAAAGTTTTACTCCTCTTCGGGAACCCTTAGATGTTGTTTATAGAAGACTTGTTCAAGGAAATATGGTGAATTTTCCTATGACCCAACCTTTTGATGAGTCTAAACCAAAGATTTCCTATTATAAAGGAAACGAGTATTGTGATTACCATAAGATTAAAAGACTTGCTCCCCAAAAATACATGAAGCTTAAAAACGATATCAATAATCTTATTAAAAAGGGTTAGGTAGTTGTAGGAGAGATAACATTCTCTTTACTAAATGTTCAAGTTGTGATGTATCAAAATTCATTTCACAAATCCTCCCAAGGTTTAACATCCTCCTCATCTAATCATGGCAATACTAATGCTCAAGGAAACAACCATAATAACTAGACAAAAAATTTGAACTACAATTGAGTCCATCTTAATAATGATAATATGGTGGAAAGTATTACTCAAGCTCCCTTGCAATTAGCCATTACTAAAATCATATCTAAAGATTGCTAATGTGATTTCACTACTCAAATTGACAAGATCATCATGCAAGCTTTGTCCAATCCATCCAAGCTGGCCTTAACTGACACACACTAACCTGGCAATGCTTAGGTGGCCAAGCCCATAGAGCCCCTTAAACATACCTAGTGCCATCTGTAAATGGTACCTTCCCATTTCTGTTTATCACTTTATTCTGCTCATGCTCGAGTCCACCATTGAGAATGATTTTACTCACCATTTCAGTTTTATTCACCTTCAACTATGCCTCTTCTATGTAAGGTTTGCTTGTTGCATGGAAGAGAAAATACTTATTTATTTTATCCCACATTTGTAGCAAGAGATAAAGGAAGGTGAAATAACACTATAAATATAGGTTAATATGGCGCAAATTTTTCTATTATTATTTGACATGAAATATTCATTTTATAATATAAATTTGAATAAGCGCAATTTGATATCATTTTTAATCTGAAATTGTTACTATTCATTTATTACAAAATAGTTTAGTTTAGTTTTCTTTATTATTTCATCAATGAGTAAATAGAATTTATTTTGTATAATAATTAGATAGAATTAATATATTTTAATAATAAATTTTTTATTTATTTTATGTTTAGTTATATTTTAAAATATTTTTATATTTTTTACATTAAAATTCTTACGTTTATTTAATTTTTTTTCTTTGTCATATTATTTATTATATTATATTTATTTAATCTATAAACTATATATATATATATATATAATAATTCTTATAAATTTTACAATTTTAATTTTTCATATTAATATCAATTTTAATAGATATAATATA
Source organism: Cryptomeria japonica (assembly GCF_030272615.1). Taxonomy (NCBI): domain Eukaryota; kingdom Viridiplantae; phylum Streptophyta; class Pinopsida; order Cupressales; family Cupressaceae; genus Cryptomeria; species Cryptomeria japonica. Next base: position 174,798,064 of record NC_081415.1, read on the forward strand.
TTCTAATGCTAATGTAATAAATTTTACATTCTTACGATTGATAGCGTGAGAAAATTTGATATTTTAAATATGTCTATATAAATAGAAAATATTCAAAATTAATGTTTTATTTAATTTTTTATAGATCATAAATTAATATTCTATCAATTAATATTTAATTGTTAATCAATACTATGTAAAATAATTTTTTTAATTATTTATATATTTATTTATTTATTTAATCCAATATTTTCATGTCTTCTTTTTTTAATATATGTAAATGCAAAATTGAAATTTGAATTGATTTGGATTTCTTTCAAAATAAGTATATGTAGAGATTGAGTTAAATTATTTAAAAATTGAGTTGTTAGATATAATTTATCTTCATTTGAAAATTTTATCTTTATTTTTTATTATTTTAATAATTTTATTTTCTATATATTAATTGTAAAGATAAAATATCATTTAACATCTATTTTATATATATTTATATACATTTTGTAATTCAAAATTGATAATTTCTAGATTAAATAAATATAATATAAATAAAAAAATATTTCTCAAAATAAAAACCTATTTCTTAAATAAACAAAATTATTTTTCTATTAAAAGGTATTAAAATAATTTTTAACTAATATAACTAAACATTAAATAAAATAGTTATCTTTTTCTCTTTTTCACATTTGCGATTACTTATTATCTTTTATGAAATGTATAAAAAAATTGAGAGAATGTTAGGAAAATAGTATTGTACACCTCACAAAATGTTATAATGTTTATTTTATTATTATTTATGGTGTATTTAGGGGACCTAGGGGGTAGGCGCATCACATGAGGTTAACATTATTGAGGCCACTTTATGAGTTATATGTAACATTGTGATAAACATTTAATGTGGGGCTTGACATGGGAATGATATTAAATAGCGAGAAAACTTAGTCACATTGTTTTAGGTAATACAACTTGGTGGTTTTGTGTGAGCTTAGTTCTATGAAAGCAACCACATTCATAGTTGTCTAGTGTTGGCTAGTTTTCTATTTTGGTTAAGTGGTTGAGAGAATCACTTGTTGGCATTTGTGAAGGTTTAAATCATGATATGCGATGTGTTGTTACATGCTTGTTCAACTGGAGTAATTTTAAAAATATTATGTTTCAAATATTTTCATGGAGAAATTTGAAGATGTATTGTAAAGATTTATTTGTTGAATAATACATAAGTGATGGATTATCTTGAAGACTAGTTTTATCCCTCTTGAAGGTTTTCCTAGGGTATATCTTGTGTCATATTTAATAGCATGTTGCCTAATTTTTTGCATATGTATTCTAAAAGTTTGTTTGCATAGATTTCTCTATTTGAGTCAACTGAAAAATTTATCATATAGGGCTGAAATTTCCCTCACTAATTAAATGCACATGCATACAACTAAAACATTAGCTATGTTAGATCATATTGGATCCTTGAAAATAGAGACATTTCTTACTCACAATATTATCTTTATCTTAAGCATCTTATATCTCATGACAGATTACCAAAGTGAATAGAAAATAATTTTAGTTGAATATTTTAATAGTTGATAGCTAGTTAGAGATAAAAATAGAGCATTATAATTGATATTAATATTACTAAACAAAGGGTTAGGGATTTGGTTCGATTGGCAAGAGCAACCTGTGGTAGGAACAGGGTCACAAGGTATGGTCTCCCCCAATCCCACATGGTAGAGAAGACATGTTGCACCAGTATCACTGCTTATGTTAAAATGTTCACCCAACACATTGTAATTTATAGGGGGCTACCCTTTTTGCGCTGTCTAAAAAATAAATAAATACCACTAAACAAATGTGAAAAAACATTGCAAATACAACCTCCCCTCACCTAGTAGGTATAAGCTTGATTTCTACCATTTAAAAAAGTGCATATTTATTACCAATAATGCACTAATAATCTTTTGCCTCTAGCTTAAAATATATTTTTAAAGGTATTTTTATCCATCATTTGAAACAAAGGAATACTTAGATTAGACCATAAGGTTTATAAATGGACCTTGACATCATATAGGAAAATTATTTTTATGAACACATATTAACTATTTCTATAAGTCTCTAACAAAATAATTCTTATGGATTTCCCTTAAAATTAAGAAGTTAAAATGAAAAAAAATATGCTAGCTTATATTTTTTCTTTTTTGGGAAGATTTTTAATATTTTATCCTAAATTCATCTCTCTCATATAAATAAGTAGTAGTCCCAAATCATAATATTATCTATGAATAACAATTGATATTTTCTATAGATCAAAGAAGATCCTAAAAATATACAAAGGAATGAAATTTAGTTTGATCTACACCAAAATAGTGCACCAAGAAGTTTTTTAATTTTCAAAAGTAACAATATAAAATTTTAATAGAAAGAGTCCTATAAAATCATAATATTGTATAGAGGCTTATTTCAAATATAAAGTTAATAGAAATTAGAGGTATTGAATAATAAATACTTTCATTTAAAAAATTGTCATTTTAACACCACATAATCTAATGAAATGCATGCAAAAATTACAAGTTGCATATCAAGAATTTGATAAAATATCTCAAATAGATAGGATAAAATCTAATTCATTTGATTTTTGTATTCAAACAAAATAAAATATATATATGTCAAATGTAAATGGTTCCAATGGCTACACTATTTATTCAACCAATATTTGATTGCTTAATATTTGAGCTCGTGCTTATAAATTTTAGCACATAAAACTATGCAAAGTCCTAAAATAATGTAAAAATGATAATATTTTGTTAAAATTATAGTTTCCTTTTCAGCTTATAATTATTGGAAGATCCCAAGTTCCAAATATATCCATATACATTGATAAGGCTTAGATGAAGAAAGTTTGAATTTATAGTTTGACCAGGAATTTATTCTAATAATTTATTTAACAAAAAGCATGCACTATCATTTTGAAAAACACCATGTCTTCCATGGTTGAGAGGATAAATTACAAAAATCCTATTAGTATAGATTATTCTAGCTAGTATATTCATCTAGATAAGATCGCTAGTTGCAAATGTTTTGTTATCATATGACTGTTTAGGTGTTCAATCTTGCATGAGTTCACAAGTTTATCTTCTACATCATAGTTTCTATTCTTTTTGGCAATTCTCTTTGCTATATGTATACCTCTACCTAAGCTAATTAATCACTTAATCAAGTTTATCCTTCAATATTTCAATTCATGCAATTTTACATTATTTGAATTTCAATTAGTACTCCTCATTCTCACATGCTATTATAGCATTTTTTTATTAATAAAAGAAGGATAGGCCCATACCATTACATATCTACATAGCGACACCTAGGCCACATAATGGATGTACAACTACCCAAAAATCCTCCACTAACACAGAACAAAAACCCAGCGGGGCATCTTGAAAGCTAGCAGAGAAACTAGAAAACTACCAGAAACATAAAGACCAAAAAATAGAAAACCAACACAACCACCCAAGAAAGGCACAAAGAGATTCCCAAGTAAGTGGGGGAATTTTTATTTTAGCATGAAATTAACACTTTATCAAAGAATGAAACCCTTTTGCAAGACCCAATTCTAGAGCTAGAAGACACCAAGGTAGAATAAAAGTTGGCTTTAACCAAGGACTTTGTGGGGAAATAGCCCACAATCAGGACCTCGGTCTGTTTTCATTTCTTCTCCCTTTTCCTATTCAAATAAGCCTATATGGTTTGGATAGCCTATAAAGAGGTTTTATGTATTCTAGATGCATTCTTGCAAGCCAAATTAGCATCCTCAATTTTCATTTTAAGGGCCTCCTGGGAGCGCTTAATTTCTTCCACCTCCATTTTAGTCCCATTCATCTTGAGCTTTGCATCCATGTCTTCAATCCTCTCATTCATCTTGTCCCATTTCCTGTAAGGCCAATAAATTCATTAGCAAACCTCAAATATCATCATCAATGTCCAGAGGCCAAGTATTAGCCCTAGCTTCTGCATCAATAGCTACCTCCAACCTATTAATTTTATTTATCATCACATTTATCTACCCAAAAAGCCACTTCAACAAATCATCTTGTCTTTCCACATCATCATGAATGGCCTTCACAATCTTGGTGAGGACCATAATTGAGCTCAGGGGCTTAGTATTAGTAGAGGGGGGAGGGTTTGTGGGAGGAGGGAAAGGGATAATATCTTAATAACATTAGTGGTAATAGACCAATCCATGCTCGTAGTTTTAGATGAATCTGATTCATCAAAGGAAATAGAATCAGACTCAGACTCCTCAACGATTTTCACATCCTTGTGTTCCTGTATTAGAGTATTGTTAGTTATGAAAGTTATTTCATTTTATTTTACATAAGCTATTTGAATTTGGGTATATTAAAGGGAGATATTGAGTAAGGTCATGGATTTAATAGGATCATGCATCTATCATTATTTCTCATGTGTTCTTATGAGGACACAAAATGAAAAAGGTTTATTTATTATGATTCAAATCAAGGAATGCATGCATGCTATGTCCGTGTGATTGTGATTTCTATGTAATATTTAAAGGTTTTCAAATCTCAAAAAGAATGAAAAAGGACATAGTTTTATAATTTTCCATTATAGGATTTAATTTTTGTATTTTATATCTATGTATTATTCCTATATTTGGTGCTCAATGTTTCTAAGGAGGTTAATTAGAAAAAAAAAAGGTTGAAGGCATTTTGCAATGTGTTTTGCATGCTAAACCCATAGATGCCTATGATTGCCTGTTGTGCTAAAGAAACAGCAAATCATTATATTTTTTGTCAAGTTCAATTTATATTAGGCCATTTACATGGTGATTTATTTTCTTTTTAATAACTACCGATTTTATGGTGCAACACATCTATCAAAAGTCCTTTTGGACTTACTTAGACATTTTGAGGCCTTCTTTTACTCCCACTGGCCTTTTTTATAGCAACCATAAGACACTATTATCTTGTTCACTAAGATGCACTATCCCAACACAAGATACATAAAGACTTGTAGGTTGAAGCTCACTACTCTAGGGAAATCTACAAAGCACTTCCAAGCTAAATTTTACCACTCTGGACAAGATACATGAACATCTAAATAGTTGAATTAAAAAATATAGTCTTTCTCCAATTATAATAAGTCCATCCTCAAGAAAATTTGGTAGCATAAATTCTATAATAAGGAACTCCTCTCTTATAACTACTCTAGCATTCCTATTTATAGATCTTACAATGTAAAAACAACAGCTTCCCAAAAATGTCCACATTCAATGTATCAATGAATGCAAATACAAACTTCCTTTTGCATAACTCTTGGATAAATAATATTTAATATAAATATTATTTATTCCATAAATACAAATCATCCATGATGAGATAAACTATCCTTTTGCCAATTTGGAACTATCGATTTTATTCCAAGCCTTTCCAAGTGGAAGATTTGATTCCATTGAGAAACTTTCCAAATCTCTACTAAATAATAGGAAACAATTACCACATGTCACTTGGCGGGACTTTTGAAGACCTTTGAAACATTTTTTTTTCTCCAAAGTTCCCTCCTTGTGACAAGTGTCACAATTTTTCTTTCTCCTAAAGCTTGTTGCACCCAACTTGTCATCAAGCCCCACAATTATGCTTTGCACTTTGGAAACTTAATATATTTCATCAAATAAATAAAATTATCACATAGGACCTTTTGAATAATTAAATAATAAACTTGGGACTCCTAAGGTTGAGGCACCTTTATCCCAACAATCTCCCACTTGATGAAGACCTTATAGGAGTCATCTCATCTCAAGATTTACAGTGCTAATAGCCACCCGACGATCACATAATCACCACCATCCATGAAACCACATAGGTCAGATACATACTCTCATGCTCCATCAAGATATATTCAACAACATCGAAGATATCCACCATATCAAGCAACAATCCATGCCATCCTCCAACATGCCACCTATGGAAGAAAAGGGAAAAGCGAAGGTGAAAGTATACCAATCCAAAAAACACAAGAATAAGTTCACGATGATATCAAAGGCTATAGGATACTACTACCACTTCATTACACTCACAAGCTATATAAAATAATTAACAATATCAAAATCAAAGCCTATAACTAGAACACAACTGTGAAGTAATCCTATGGAAAAAAAGATAAAACACTAGCTAGAACAACAACCAAATTGACTACTCCATCCAACTAATAAACACACGCAACTAAAAATAGCATCTGCATCAAGTGCTAATCTATCCAATCACCCATACCTCAAAGGTATACAATATCAACAAACTCATGCCACCAACATAACCAACCCAAAAAATCAACAACCTCAAGCTCCATGTGCAAAATGAGTCGATGAAGACCAAGCACATTCAGGAACTCCCTCTACATGGGTAATGTCAAATATAATAGGATCAAAAGGAATATTGAGTCTACTAATCACAACATATAGAGAGTGTAACCATGTATTATCAAGGACCACCCACAAATATATGCACATCCTACAAACAAAATTGTTGCACGAAAGATCTCTCTCAACAAGTTTTCATAGCTCTCCCATGTTATCCACATTTGATAGATGAAAGATATATACAAAAATATCCTTGTCATCACCTAAGTGACAACATATGACCACACACTAGTGATCACTATAGCTCCAATAAGACCAAAGAGAGAAATTGTAAACCATAAACATGTAGCATGTACCTCTACAAACACCTCTAAATGTAAGTTGTGCCAAGTAAGATCTCCTTTACAACCCCAAATGAAATGCCATAATAACATACCAACCCATTCAACCTCAACAGATCACATGTAACATTTGCATCATGAATCTACATGGATGTAAGCCTCTCAAAGAAGATCAAACTACTCCATTTACCATTTTAGAAAATCAGCCCACTACTGTCCCATGTACGATCATTATAAAGTAAAACACATTCCAAGGAGATAACCATTCTATCCATCTCTCATAATAAATCCTCCAGAACTATCTGACTGCAGCTCAAAATCCATGAATATGAAAGAAATGTATAAAGAACCTAAGAGAAACAATGGGCGATACCTCTCAAGTGTTAAACTAACAAGTAGATTAGGAGTGGGAAATGAGAACGCTCCTCCAAGATTTCAAAGTAATAATGACTCATCCAAGAAAAAACTCCTCATATATCTTTGTTGAACTCACATTCAACCAAAGTTTAGGCTCCTTGAACTTTTAGCTAAAATCTCATTAAGAGTAACCATCTCAGCACATCTCTCATTTCAAGAGAACTACAACCTCACCCAGGTCTCCGTGTATCCATGGGTACCAACAAATGATAAATCCATGCAAAACTCCAAAGGCACCTTTACACTCTCATGAAGCTCTCAAGCACAAGACATATGCACTCAATGTAAAGAGAAGTCACTAGACCACTGTCAAAGCTCGAATCTACAAATTCAAGAACCTGTCATGACACCGTGATCTTACCACCCCCTCGTAAGAAATCACATACTCTAAGTGAACATATCCTATTCTCAAGAGAAATGTATCATGTCAAACTCTAATGCACAATCACGAGTATAATATGACATAACACCAAAATACTCTAAAGAAATATCACTTGTTAAGCACTGCCAAAACCTCAAACCAAAGGCTCTAAGAGTCCTCCATGGCTTGGAGATGTTACACATCCACAAATAGTGTAAATGCAAAAGATGAAAGAACCCTTCCACAACAACAATATCTAAGAGTCCCTCCAAAACATCTACATCACTAAAGAAGATCATCCATCACCATGTGATGGATACACAATCACTACTAAATATACCATTGAACTATGATATCGAGTTCTCCAAGCACATGACAAACCATCTCCCAAATGTGAATATCATCTAGGTCCACACACATACAAGTGTACAACTAGTCACACCAAGTGAAACCAAGATCTCCAAACCAAGGAAATACACCATGCTACAAGATACGATAATTGGTTATCTAGGCCCTCACTTATCATGCATCCTCTCATCTCAAGGCAACCACACCAATGCACAAGTGACCATTGACAAGGCTAGCTAACAAGCCTACATAAACACTGAATCAAACCTCATGGATATAGATGGTCCACATCCAAGTTTTCTTATTACAAACATGCAAATAAAGATATCCCACAATATTGGAGAAGTCATAGATCCAATCACTGAAACATGAAAAATAAATTCTCAAAGAGAACAATCATGTAAACAACATCACTCAAACATTGAATCGAGCACAAATCCAATTTTCTAATCATGTCCACATCAAGGATCATAATCTAGGAATCCACCAAGCATCACCATATAAATGTTGAGCGACTAATTATGTATGAACATCCCCATGTGAAGAAAGCATCACACCTCCTCTCACCATGCACGAAGCGTGCACACAGAATTCCAACTATCTCATCTACTAACATCCCAAAGGAAATGCGGTCTATAAAATAGTTCCTCTACAACAAAACTGAAAGATTTTCTTGACAATGTAAAAAATGAAAAACCACTATGTTTGAGAACACCCATTCACATCCATACCAACTTCACATCTAGAAGAATCAAAAGTCCAAAAAATACCAATCAACTTAACCTAGAACAATGGACTATCACAGATGAGCATCACCATAGATTTTGAAGAAAAATCTATAAACCCCTCAAATCCAAGGAACATGAATCCAAGCCATACAAGTACAATCATCCATAAGGAAAAGAAGATCAGGAATTATAGGCCCATTTGTAGGCCAACTCCATAACCGCCATTAGTACATGCATCCAAGAGAGAAAAAGTATTTCTAAAGCTTCCAGATCATCAAATAATAAAATCTATAGCCTCCATGTGTTCAAGGGAACCAAAACAACACCTTCCAATAATAGGAAAAAATAAGCGCCTAGCATAAGGACATCACTCCACAGTTGAAACTATTGGGTACGGTTGTCGTTGCACCAAAAAGTCAACATGTCAATGCCCTCTATAACCACCAAACACATAGAATCCATGGGATGTGGTTAAGCCATGTCGCAAAACTACCGCTTGTGTTGCACAAAGACCAAGGCCACACATTTGCAACAATCCCACTCAGCGCAAGCGGGGTTTGAACCCATGACCCAGCTCTGATACCATTTGTTGGGTATGGTTGCCATTGCACCAAAAGGTTAACCTGTCAATGCCTACTACAACCACTAGACACATAGAATCTACAAGAGGCAGTTAAGCCATGTCGCAAACCTACCTTGTGTGCTATACAGAGACCATGGGCACATGCCTTACAACAAAAACAACCCAATATTATCCATATTACTAGGGACCTCTCATAGACAAGTCCAATATGAAAAAATTATTGCATGCAACCACAAAGCGTAAAAATAGCACACCCCATGCATCAAGAATTATTCTGCTATCAAATCTGGAGCTCCAGATCAACATCATTTCAACAGGACCAACTCTATTTTATCCATCTTAACCATGCTTCAAAATGTGTGTTGTAATGTGAGACTGAAATAATTGCAAAAATTACACTCACCAAAGGATTAATCTTTAGTCAATTCCTTTAGATTCCCTCAATCTTTCTAGCTAAGAAATCTTCATAGAAAGAATACGCAAAACCCAAAACACCAAGGATCTTCACATGCACTAACATACAAACACATGCAAGCAACATGCAAATCGTAGAATAGAGATCTAATGCTAATTGAAAGGAAATTGGGCATCCCAAAAAATCCATCTGAGATCAATATGCATGTCCAACACACAATACAAATGCACACTACTATGCCATAAAGAAGAATCAAACACAATTTACTTCTCACATTAACCCTTAGAGGAAAGCGATTGCAATTTATGATCTTGCCAAATCAAATAATATTTTTAGTAGCTTGCATATACATTTAGATTCAACAACACAAAATCATAAAATATAAGAAAGAGACAAAAAAATAGTACACACATTTACCATGGAGAAAACCCATTCAAGTAATAAACCCCACACTCCAAAATTAGAGTCATTGTATTATTCAACAACAAAATATAGTTACAGTACAATCTTTAGGCTCTAGTCCTTTACGTCCAAAGATTTACATTCTACTCCATCTTGGAGAAAATCTAGTAGCATAACCCCTATAATAATGAACTCCTCTCTTACAACTTCTCTAACAATCCTTATATCTATAGAGCTTACAATGCAAAAACAACAACTTCCCAAAAGCGTCAATATTCAATGTATCTGCGAATGTAAATAAAACTTCCTTTTGCATAAATCTTGCATAAATAATATTTAATACAAATATTATTTTATTCCATAAATACAAATCATCCGTAATGAGATAAACTAGCCTTTTTCCAATTTGTAACTTTTCATTTTACTCCAAACCTATCCGAGTGGAAGATTTGGTCTAATTGAGAAACTTTTTAAATTTGTGCTAAAGAATAGGAAACAAATGCCACATGTCACTTGGGGAGGATTTTGAAGAGCTCTGAAACATTTTTAGTCTCCAAAGTTCCCTCCTTGTGACAAAGTCGCAATTTCACTTTCTCCTCAAAGCTTGTTGTACCCAACTTACCATCGGGCCCTGCAATTAAGCTTTGCACTTTGGAAACTTAATATATTATATTAAATAAATAAAATCAACACATAGGACCATTTGATTAATTAAATAATAATCTTGGGACTCCTAAGGTTGAGACACCTTAAAATCACAACAGTTATGTACTCTCCAATTAAACTTGTGGTATGCCAAAAAAAAGTGACTTTCTTATGTGAGATTACTCAAAAAGGTTTGTGCGAGGTAATAAATTTCTTGCATAGGCTGATTTTGTTTGCAAATATATCTATTTTGGGCCTAGAGCTTATCCTTGTTGATCATAGATATTGTGTAAACTTGGACATTCTAGAAATGTGTTTGGCCACAACACTCTACATGAGAGAAAGAAAATCGAATCCAGAAATGTTGTGTTGCCATATTTTTAAAGGAACTTTTCTTGGTGAATTGGATAGAGTAATTGTGTGGTAGATTATAGGCTCACAATCCCACATCCCAAACAATATTTTGTAGTTAAAATTGGGACAAGGAAAGTGCAAGGATTCCAATTCTTACTATTTGGAATCAGAAGAGCTTTGAGGCTAGAGAATTTATAATTAGGAGGGATCTAGAATTTTTAAAGAGAATCATGGGTTTTTTGGCTAAGGGCTGGGCAAAGAGAGTTGGAGGTGATGATGTAAATGAATATGAAGGATGGGTATGAAAATACAAGCATGAAGAACACCTAGATGGTGTAGGAAGTCTAGATTCCTCTGATGAAGAGGAGGATGAGGAGACGATGACTCTCAAGAAAGTGGAGTGACTCTCAGAGATGATTGAAAATGCTCAAGGAATTCACCAACATCTTCCCATGAGCCAAGAGGCTGAGGCAAGGATGTCTTTGACTTTTTTCTCTTGGAAATATTATCTACTATTTTTTGCCATTGTCATTTTATTTTTCTTATTTAGGATATTATAGGTTCTCATCCTGTGAACTACTATGGAATTGGGTGATTCCACTTCTCATCCTTCTATGTTTGTTTTTATTTAAAAACTTTATATTAATCTTTTAATATCTAATAGAATCTTTGGCTTCGGCTATTTACTAAGCAAAAAAAATTTTTACATGCAACTTATAAACCTAATTAGCCACTTCATTATTCTATTATAAACATTTTAAAAGCATTCCTATATGTGAATTAATTAGAATCTACCCAAGTCACTTTATTAGCATCTGTGAATTCTACAAGAAACAAAGGACTTTATTTGTTAGTAAATTAAGCTTTTCATTTAAAAAATTAGGTAGTATATTAGCTAGTTGAAATTATTCTTATAACAAAAAATAAATGGCTTTATAGATAAATAATGCAATGGAATGATTATAAAGAAATTTCTATGTTTTATTTCTATTTGCAATGTAAATATTTTTCTATTTTTTTTTTTTTATGTTTTATATGTTGGCAATTGACATTCATTCGATAGTCACCTTTAGAGGTAAATTGTATTTTGGGTTGTCATTGATGGCAACTCATCTTCAAGTGATGGTATTTCTTCATCCAGATTCATTGCTTTATCATTTTATCTTGCTTGAGTCAACCAATATACACCCTATGGATTACTCTTGTCAACCGATTATTCTTGGTACCAATAATTCACATTATAGGCCCCTGCTAAGATATTTTGGGACTCGGTTAATTCATTTCTGGAATTGGAGGTAGCATGTAGGCCAACATGAAATCAGATCATTGAGATAATTATTAATATATTTTATGATCTGGGAGGAAGCCGACAGGCTTATTTTTATTATGAGGCCGACATGATGAACAAGTTAAAAGGGTATATAAGGGATATCACTTAAAGATGGATTGGATATATATGGATATAATGGTTGCGATGCGATTTGAGATCCGAATAAGGAAAATACTTATAGTGTGTGAATTGATGTGTGAGTGATAGCTTAAGTGCATAGTTACACATGTGCAATCCTAACCGATAGCAGAATAGAGTATTAGAAACATTGGTTCAGTGAAGGTTCTTAGAGCTAAAACCAAAACTTATCCAGCATGGTCGGATGCACTATTTAAGTTCATTTTCATTTGAAATTATTATATAATGTTGTGTAAGGCAGTGGGACTTCCATTTGAGTAGTGAGCTGTAGGCGGTGAGCTTGTATGCATGTGCATACCCCTCTATGTAATATTTGTATACCTTGATCAAGTATATAGATATTGTGGGTTTCATCCCCACCATGGTTTTTTCCTTCATAGGGTTTTCCACATAAAAAATATTGGTGTTATGGTATTGCTTTGTGTGTTGATTTGTTTATGCACTTTAATTTTATATTCTATGATCTGGTTGATCAGCAATAAGTTCATAAATTGTTTTACCACTAGAACACTGATTCACCCTCCCCTCTCAGTGTTCTTGGATTCCAACAATTGGTATGAGAGCCTAGTTCATCGGAAGAATTTTAAGAACTTAAGGAAGATCCAGAACTTGGAATCAATGGAAACCAGTTTGCAGCAACAACTTCAACTTGCTCTTGAGGGCCTTGATGATGAGAAGGAGAAAATAAATAAATTGAAGAATGAACTGAGGAAAGCTAGAGAATACATTATTTAATTACAAGGAAAGCTATCAGCTACTCAAGCTAAGAGGAAGGAACTTTTTGATCAACTGCAAAATTAGAGTAGTGATGAAGAAGATGCTTTGAAAGATCAATATCAAAAAATCGTTCAGGAGAATACTACCTTGAATAATGAAATTCAACCCCTAACTATGAGAATGTGCAAGGAGATTGAAGACAAAAAGAAGAATAAAGAAAAATCTTCTCAAGCATTGAAGGATAGATCAGATCAATGCAACAAACTAATACATGTGAATGATATGTTGAAACTTGAATTGATTTAGTATTGAAATAATGGACAAGATCTTGAAAGACAAATCATAATCATGAGAAAGGATTTGGCCCCTGCAAATGAGTACAAAGACAGGTTCAAATCCAGCTCCGCAAGACTTGATGAATTACTTAAAAGCCAAAGAGATGTTAACGACAAGAGAGGTCTTGGATATGAAGTAGGAGAAAGCTTCAGTACTGTACAACAAGATAAATCATCCGGAAAAAAGAAGAATCATGCCAACCGGAACCAAAATTCACTGGTAAGACAACCTAATGCTCACAAATTCAATGGTGCATGCTTTGTTTGCAATAAATATGATCATATAGCAATTCAGTGTAGAAATTGGAATAATCAGAACAATGCATCATTCACCGGTCTTGGAAATGTCAGATGTCATGCTTGCAGTAGACTTGGACATATGGCTAACCAATACAGATATAAAGGAAATCAAGGGTATAACAAAGCAATTCAAAAGAACAATGTTGTATGTTATGCATGCAACAAGATTGGACATATTGCTAAGTACTGCAAAAGTAAGAATCCACAGATAGCTGATGGAAATTCAGATGAGAAAGGAAAGACAAAGGTTGAAGATATCAAAAAACAACATGCAAGAAGATGGGTTTAGAAAATAGATACACAATTGGTAGATCAACTAGTAGAACCAACAGGTTTTGCATTGGAAGCAGGAACTTCAACTGCTAACTAAGGCATTTTGCCTTAGGGATAGGAAAATCATTGAAGATCATGCAAACACCCCGGATTAGGTCTATAGTCAAATAATTTTGATTGCAGATTGACACCCAAGAGAATTGAAGTGTTTATCGAAACCTACATGTAGATTATGTGATCCGATCAGATTCTCTGGTAACATTTATGACAATGGAAAATTAGGGTTAATGGCGATAAAAGGGGAAAAGTTAAATCATTTCTTCACATAAAGATCGAGTATTCTGAAGAGTGATTTCAAAGGCATTCAAGAGTTTTAAGGTGAATTGTGTGAGCATCTATATCCAAAGAGCATTTCATCATCCGAAAAGTTATCAAGATATTTACCATTTACTGAAACCCTCGAAATTTATCATGGAATCGTCATCGAATGTTGATACTCCTATGGTAGTGGAAATCGACAACCGTCCCCGTCCAAAATTTAAGAAACATCCTTTCAAATCACTTTTGGATGACGCTTTGGGATCATTTTCTAGTGTTTGTCATGGTGTTCTTCACACTGAAGACATTAGGACATACATTCATTGCGATATCAAGGAGATAGGCAGTTATGAGATGTCCTGCATATTCACTAATCATCTTATCACTAATAATCAATTGAATTCAGAATATACACAACTAAGGAGAAATGGTTTTACCCAATTCATGGATTTGAATTCAGAATATACACAACTAAGGAGAAATGGTTTTACCCAGTTCATGGATTTTCCATCTTTTGACAAAGATGAATGGGTAAGATACATTCTTAGCGATATTAAAGGGGAATTTTTATGGTTGGACTGGCTATATAAGATAACAGAAGAAGTGATCAAGAATATCACATGCCTTCACAAGGTTAGAGGTTTGCTAGGGCTTTGATCGATTTCAAACACAAATCTATGCAAACTCACCTGCGCTACATATGATGGAAGATCCCTAAAAGTTGATGATATTAGGGATATTGATGTGAAATTTGTAGAGATGGTGATTGGCTATAAATTTTATTAGTCAAACTGACTATATAGTTTTCAAATCTGCCATTCAAATTGCCTATCAGATGGTGAAAGAAGATGCACATTATGACCTATGCAGGGTGATGCTGAAAAAAATAATGCCAATCTCTAGAAGATTAAACAAGAGAAAAAGAATACATTCTGGTATGGTTCTTTCATTATATGCTTAACCTTTTATTTTTTGAACATGGTACCCAGTCATGGGAAGATTCAATGGGCTTTTGATAGACCAGTTGTGACCCAAATTGCACAAATATTAGACTGATAGGGTGATAAAAAACAGATGGCTAACCTGTGGGCCTTTTTCAAAACTTTTCAAGAAGAGATGAAAAATAGGGTTAGAATTCCAACAAAAAAATATTGAAAAATATAATGACACAATTTGTTTTATGGTTAACAAGGATGAATGTATGATGGAGGCAGTCTATCTTAGAACCATTTGGATTATGTTGATGGGATATGAGGTAGATGAGGCCATGCTGGATGCATATGCACAACATCTACTCAAAGCTTCAGTTGATGAGAAGGAAGAAAAATTTGGCACAACTCAAGAAAAGGGTCTGAAAGTTCACCATGAACAAGTTGTACCTGCCATCAGAAAGAAAATGACAAGGGTTGCAGCTGAAAAATTAATCAATGAAGGACATGACAAGGTAGAGATAGAACAAAAAGTTAAAATCCTTGAAGCCCAGAGGAAGGAAGAATAAAAACAGAAGAGAAAAGAGGAGAGAGAGGCAATGAAGGCAGCTCAGGTCACACTTAATGTTTTCCCAGTTGCTACTGATCCACCAAAACAATAGGAAGGACAATTTAGCAAGCCAGCTAGCCCCAAGCCTAAGGAATCAGTGAAAAGAAAATAAAAACCGGTAAGACAATGTATGACAGTATCTTCGGAGGAGACAGAATCAGAAGAAGAGATCTGACAAGCTCTGAAGAAGAAAGGTGTTTTTGCTAGAGTTGTTAGAGAGAAGAAGGAACCAGAGAAGGGGCCACCTCAAAGAAATCCCAAGATTACTATTGTACATAAGAGAAAACCTAAAGACGATGAGCAATCCAAACTGGAAGCCAAGAAGAGAACTGGTAAGAAAAAAAAATAGATGCTCAAGATATTATAGATAAAATTATTAATGATGAAAATATAGACAATATTTCTACATTTTATAATGATTTTGATGATGAGAATAAGAAGCAGTTAGAAGAAGCAATTGTTTTATATCTTGATTATTTTAGTAGGACATTGATAGAGTTGGACAATATTTTTTCCAAAGAGTTGTATGATAGATTGGAAATAAGGAAATTACATGCACATAACTTGGACATACAGATGAAGGAAACATAATTAGTGAATCTTTGTCCATCAATAACTCTAACAGAGGTTACATATTCAATAAATAAGACACATGTGATAGAATTTAAACCCAAACACCGGATTAATAACTTAATGCTAGAAAAAATGAAGAGATACGGAAGGAGACAATTGATATATGGGTAAGAATTATTTTCACTCATGGTTATGAGTTAAGTCTCAGTTTTGTACACTCACAGAACATTAAATTACTGACAGATAAGGAACCGGTAAAGAAAGATGGGCAGAATGTGGATACTAATCCACCAGTTAGTACTCCACTGGTTACTGATGAGTCCAATTTTGAAGTTGAGGATACTCAGAATCCTTCGTAATCACATGTACAGGATATTGAAGTAGAGGTTGAGAAAGATAAAGGTATAGATGAGAAGGTTTCAGGAGAGGTACCAAAAGAGAGTCAAGCACCAAGTGGCAAATCCACCAGTACACATAAGCATCAGACTTATGTGGATAGGAAACCAACAATAGACCAAGGTAAAAGGATAGTGATATATTTCCCTTCTAGTTTGTAAATTGACAGTTCTTTATCAAAATCTAAAGAGAAATTGCCTGAATTTTCAATTAGTTTTGACAAGCCCTATCACATGATGTCACCGGCAAAAAAAAGTTTTGGCTATAGCAACACTTCAGGCTCAGGCGACTTGGGAATTGGAACATGAGGAATCTAAGGATAGGGAGCTCATACATAATACTTTTGTATGGACCGGCTTGTACTGGAATTTTAGGCTAAGGAGAACTCAAGCTCTTTTGGTAAACTGCAGGAAATCATTGAATACATTCCTAAGAAGTATGATTCTTTGTAAAGATTTCAACACTTAAAGCTAAGGATAAATTTGTTGAGGCCAGGAAGCAGACAATTTTGCAGATGACTGCATCAGAAAAGGCTAAACTTAAAACTTGTTTACAGACTATTGATGTAGCATTAGAAGAAGGAGGTAAAGTGTATAAGACTTGCCTAGAGTTTTCAAAGCTCACAACATCCATAAACAAGTAGATTTTGGATTGCAAAGGCTAGTTGCTACAGATTTCTAATTCTTATAATCCAACAACAAATTTAACTAGTTCTTTAGAAGGTCCAGTTTTGGCAGTTATGGATCAGATTTTAAGGTTGGAAAAGGAAAGGGACAATATCATAAGGCAAGCTACAGAGCTCACTAATTTCATAGGTCCCTGGTTAGATAACCTCCTATGCCATAAAACATAGTGTATAGCTAATATGCAGTAGGAGGATCCAACTGAATCCCAAGCCATTGAGTACTATGTCAGTCTCTTGAATGGATTCAACTCCATTCTAGATTCTCTCAAGCAAGGTTGGGATACTTACTTTTCATTTTTAAAGACTTTGTATGCATTTTGAAACATGTATAGGAGCCAGTATGTGAATATATGTGTACACCGATTTTGGTAGACATCTCGCTTTGTCGTTGATGTCAAAGGAGGAGGACTACAATGAAAAATGAATGTATATCACAAGGGGGAGAGTATGGATGTAAATAGCTGCATGGATGTACAAGAAAGAGGGAGAACTCAGAGGTAATATCATTTTTCACATGAGTGTTTCCATTAATGCCAAAGGGGGATATTGTTGGCAATTGACACTCATTCGGTAGTCACCTTCTGAGGTAAATTTTATTTTGGGTTGTCATTGATGGCAACTCATCTTTGGGTGATGGTATTTATTCATCTCAATTCATTGCTTTATCGTTTTGTCTTGCTTGAGTCAACCGGTATACACCCTGTGGTTTACTCTTGTCAACTAGTTATTATTGGTATCAGTAATTCACATTATATGCCCTGGTTAAGATATTTTGGGATTCAGTTAAGTTATTTATGGAATTGGAGGTAGTGTGTAGGCCAACATCAAATCACATCATCGAGATAATTCTTAATATATTTTACGATCCAGGAGGAAGCCGACAGGCTAATTTTCTTTATGAGGCCGACATGATGAGCAATTTAAAAGGGTATATAAGGGAGATCACTTAGTGATGTATTGGATATATATGAATATGATGGTTGTGATGCTATTTGAGATGTGAATAAGGAAGAGATTGATAGTGTGTGAATTGGTATGTGAGTGATAGCTTAAGTGTGTAGCTACACATGTGCAATCCTAATCGATAGTAGAACAGAGTATCAAAAACACTCATTCAATGAAAGTTCTCAAAGCTAAAACTAGAACTTATCCAGCATGGTCAGATGTGCTATTTAAGATCATTTCTATTTGAAATAATTATGTAATGTTGTGTAAGTCTATGAGACTTCCATTTGAGTAGTGAGCTATAGGTGGTGAGCCTGTATGCATGTGCATACCCCTCTATGTAATATTTGTATACCTTAATCAAGTATATAGATATTCTAGGTATCAGCCCCACCATGGTTTTTCCCTTCATAGGGTTTTCCACATAAAAAATATTGGTGTTATGGTATTTATTTGTGTGTTGATGTGTTTATGCACTTTAATTTTATATTCTGTCATCTAGTTGATCAACAATAAGTTCATAAATTCTTTTACCGGTAGAACACTAATTCAACCCCCCCTCTCAGTGTTCTTGGATTCCAACATTATATTGATATCATACTATGAAGGAAATATAAGATATATCTATTTGAACTCAAGAGCAATGAATAAAGACTTTCTATGAGTGAAGATGAATCAACATGAAATTTGTTAGGTGTGAAGCAATGATTGAAGGTGAGATTTTTTATAGATATGAGAGAAGCTTAGATGCGAAGAAACAATGAAGGCTAGAAAGAATGTGAGTTTATGTTCAATGAATAATATAATAATGAGTGAAAGTTATAAATAGCCTTAAAATTGTATATTATGGCTAGTAATTAGAAGGCAATATGTCATTCTATGGTAAGTTGATTTGTTTTATTTAAACCTAATTTGCCAAAAGTCGCTAATCTAAAGGAAATTGAGCATAGTGCAAAAATATTGGTGAAGAATTTTATGTCTGATGCATCTATTTAAGGCATAAACAAATGTGTTGAATATATACCCTTTTAAATGTGTTGAGGATACTCAAATCCTCCGTAATCACATGTACAAGATATTGAAGTAGAGGTTAAAAAAGATAAAGGTATAGATGAGAAGGTTTCAGGAGAGGCACCAAAAGAGAGTGAAGCACCAAGTGGCAAAGCTACCGGTACACATGAGGAGAAGACTTCTGTGGATAGGGAACTGGTAACTGACAAAGGTAAAATAATAGTGACAAATTTCTCTTCTAGTTTGGCATTTGACACTTCTCTATCAAACGATAAAGGGAAATTGCCAAAATTTTCAATTAGTTTTGATAAGCCCTATCACTCGATATCAACAACAAAAAAGGTTTTGGCTATAGCATCACTTCAAGCTCAGGCGACTCAGGAATTGGCACATGAGGAATCTATAAACAAGGAGTTGACATAGAATACTTTTGATACTTTGAACCAGATTGTACCAAAATTTCAGGCTAAGGAGAACTCAAGCTCTTCTGGTAAACTGCAGGAAATCATTGAATACATTCCTAATCAGTATGATTCTTTGGTAAAGATTTCAGCACTTGAAGCTAAGGATAAACTTGTTGAGGCCAGGAAGCAGATATTTTCACTAATGATTGCATCAGAAAAGGGTAAAATTCAAACTTGTTTACAGTCTATTGATGTAGCATTAGCAGAAGGAGGTAAAGTGTATAAGACTTGTCTAGATTTTTCAAAGCTCACAACATCCATAGAAAAGCAGATTTTGGATTGCAAACGCCAGTTGCTACAGATTTCTAATTCTTATAATCCGGTAGCAAATTTAACCTGTTCTTTAGAAGGTCCAGTTTTGGTAGTTATGGAATAGATTTTAAGGTTGAAAAAGGAATGGGAAAATATAATAAGGTGCACTACAAAGCTCTGAAATTTTATAGGTCCCTGGTTAGATAACCTGCTATGCCATAAAATAGAGTGTATAGCCAATATGAAATAGGAGGATCCAACTGAATCCCAATCCATTGAGTACTATGCCAGTCTCTTGAATGGATTCAACTCCATTCTAGATTCTCTCAAGCAAGGTTGGGATACTTACTTTTCATTTTTGAAGACTTTGTATGCAGATATTTTGAAACATGTATAGGAAGAAGTATGTGAATACATGTGTACAACAATTTTGGTGGACACCCCGCTTTGTCATTGATGTCAAAGGGGGAGGAGTATAGTGAAAAATGAATGTATATCATAGGGGGAGAGTACAGATGTAAATAGGTGAATGGATGTATAGGAAAGGGGGAGCACTCAGAGGTAATATCATTTTTCACATGAGTGTTGCCATCAATGCCAAAGGGGGAGATTGTTGGCAACTGACACTCATTCGGTAATCACCTTCTGAGGTAAATTACACTTTGGGTTGTCATTAATGGCAACTCATCTTCAAGTGATGGTATTTCATCATCCGGATTCATTGCTTTATCATTTTGTGTTGCTTGAGTCAACCGGTATACACCTTATGGTTTAATCTTGTCAATCAATTATTCTTGGTATCGGTAATTTTTTATTTTTTTTTTAAAACTATACCTGGTAAACTTTTTAACGTGACCAGTGACATTGGCACGACATGCCCTCCGGCTCCATGTGAGTGCTTTTGACCCGGAGCTTTGAACCGGTGTGGCCACAAACGGGGGACCTCATCCTCACACTTCACTTGTTGAAATCCGCAAGCACAATGGCCCAACGAAGGCACAAGGCCTTGCGAGCACAATGGCCCAATGACTTGGTCTTAGTGGAGCTATGTGGATAATTCTTAATATATTTTATGATCTACGAGGAAGCCAACAGGCTTATTTTCTTTATGAGGCCGACATGATGAACATGTTAAAAGGGTATATAAGAGAGATCACTTAGCGATGGATTAGATATATATGAATATGATGGTTGTGATGCGATTTGAGATGCGAATAAGGCAGAGACTGATAGAGTGTGAATTGGTGTGTGAGTGATAGGTTAAGTGTGCAATTACACGTTCACAATCCTAACCAGTAGAAGAAAAGAGTATCAAAAACATGAATTCAATGAAGGTTCTCAGAGCTAAAACTGGAACTTATCCAGCATGGTTAGATGTGCTATTTAAGATCATTATGTAATGCTATGTGAGTCAGTGAGACTTTCATTTGAGCACTGAGTTCTAGGCAGTGAGCCTATATGCATGTGCATACCCCTCTATGTAATATTTGTATACCTTGATCAAGTATATACATATTGTGGGTATCAGCCCCACCATGGTTTTTCCCTTCATAGGGTTTTCCATGTAAAAAATATTGGTGTGATGGTGTTTCTTTGTGTGTTGATTTGTTTATGCACTTTAGTTTTATATTCTATCATCCAGTTGATCAACAATAAGTTCAGAAATTCTTTTACCGGTAGAACACTAATTCGCCCCCCCCTCTCAGTGTTCTTGGATTCCAACATTATATTGATATCACACTGTAAAGGAAATATAAGATATATCTATTTGAACTCATGAGAAATGAATAAAGACTTTCTATGAGTGAAGATGAATAAACATGAAATTTATTGGGTGTGAAGCAATGATTGAAGGTGATATTTTTGATAGATATGAGAGAATCTTAGATGCGAAGAAACAACGAAGGCTAGAAAGAATGTGAGTTTATGTTCAATTAATAGTATAATAATGAGTGAAAGTTATAAATAGCCTTAAAATTGAATATTATGGCTAGTAATTAGAAGGCAATACATCATTCTATGGTAAATTCATTTATTTTATTTAAACCTTAATTGCCAAAAGTCACTAATCTAAAGGAAATTAAGCACAGTGCAAAAATATTGGTGAAGAATTTTATGTCTGATGCATCTATTTAAGGCATAAACAAATGTGTTGAATATCATAGGCATGTAAGGAAGGCCAAGGTCTTAGTTAATGATGGCTAAGAAAGAAGAGCTCATGGTTTGGATTTAGTATGACATATGGAGAAACAAACCTGAGGGTTGGCTTTGGCATCCAATTGCTTCCATTTTTGTAGTGTGGAGGAACATATGGTTTGTATTAGGTGAGAAATTTTAACATTGGCATAGTTATGGATTAAATAAATTCTTTTGAAGTTCAATTTAAAGTATAGGGCCTCCCTTTTGGTTGAATATTATACTATATGCAATTTTTAATTAGTTTGTGTTTTTTTTTTGCTAGTACCATTTTGTAATGCTAGACATAGGTAGAAGGTTAATTTTACTTTCTCAAAATTAATAGAGATGAAAATAAATTTGGATTTATTTTTTAATCTAAAAGTGGTGTGAGAAGTATGGGGTAGACTATTTTAATGGAGTGTGATTTGATATTTTATTACATAAATTTTACAATTTTATCATAGGCACACATATTTCTTGTAATCTTGGCATCATATGTGTTACATTTGACAAGGGTATCATAGCTCTTGGAGACCTCTTAAAAGACTCATTTGCTACATCTCGTAGATAGACTGTAATAGGGATATATTGGAGGTAAGAAGTAATGGAGGCAGGAGGACATCAATCATCCTGAGCGAGCTTCTCATTCAAGAGTGATTCATTGTATGAGAAACATCTTTTCATCACTAGTCCTTTATAGACAAAGAGGGGGCATGTAGGGATTTGTTTGTTTGTGGATAGTTGAATCAACAAACATGGTGAGTTTCAGTTGGTATGTGGATTGTTGAATCCATAGACTGGCTATGGATAGTTGAGAGTTGGGTGGGCAATTAGAATCTTTGCCCATACATGAGGAGTTTGGGTTGATGGTGATGGTGAGTTGGGTAATTGAAAATAATTTATCCAAACATGAGGAGTTTAGGTTGATGCTAATGTAGAGTTGGATAATCAGGTCATTTACCTAGACAAAAGAGTTTATGTTGATGTCCATGTAGAGCTGGATAATCAGGCCATTATCTTAGACATAGAAGTTTTGGTTTATGTTGATATATTTTTTTCTTATTTTCTTCTTTCATAATCTAAACCTTAAAGAGAAAGAGTTACAAAATTAAGGCTTTGAGTTAATAAATTAGTTAATAGGTTAGTTAATTGAATGTCAAGTTTCTATAAACAAAAAATATTGACTTTATAATAACTATACATAACAAAATGACTATAATGAAATTTCTATTTGCAATGTAAATTTTTTTCTATTTTATTTTTACTCTTCTACATTTATTAACAATAATATGTTCTTCACAAAAAATAAAACTTCTTTTATAAATACAACTTCATCAACATGTTGATTGAGTTCAGCAGCACATATTAATCCTCTACAGATTTTAGTCAAATTTTTAACATTGTTTAAAGAACAAGAGAAAAAAACTAATCCCTACTTTGTCACGAGACAAATCAACCTAATATTCTTTGTAACCTAACCCACAATCCATTTTAGCTCCACAATATGATGATTGTGCCCAAGTCCCATCAACACAAACAAACATTGCATTCACCAAACTATACGCGTAGATAGAAGTCACATTCAGGCAGTTCCACATCACAATAAAGAATCAAAATTAAAACAGAAGTGACAGCCATTGAAAATGTAGAAAAACTTTAGTTTGACAATTTTACAATACTTTCCCACCCCTTCTATACGCTAAACAAGAATTCTGTTCTTTTTAGTTGCAGAATTACAATGGTAATTTCCACACTTCCATGACTAACTAATACAAGGAGGAGAAATCTGATTTACCATTGATATAATCAAATTGGCGAACCATGTAATTTGTTGCCCTTATACAATTTGTGTTTTTTTTACCGTATTGCAGGTGTTATTTGCTTTGTATCTGTTTCGTTTGCTTAACAACTAATATCAAAGCTTGGATTCAGCTGACAGAAAGAAAGCCATGGAAATAATTATACTATGCAATCTCACAATTCCTTAGAATAGTGGCGTAGATTATTTTATTTGTGTCCGGTTACTCTACTATATTTTGGGCATGATGTTTGGCCATCATTTGAGTGCAAAATGCTTTAGATTTTAACCTTAATGTACCGTTTAAGGCATATTTACAATTCAATACATAAAAATTTACAATATTTAATTACTTTCTAAAATTTTAAAATAAAACACTAATATATAATAAAAAAATTGATTGAATTTAGATTAAAATTAAAGAAAATTTATTTATTTCAATATTATGATTCAAGCTCACAACCATAGTCTCTACAATAGATACAATTTTGTGTTTTGGATATTTGTTTCCCTTTACTCTTCTCTACTAAAGTCATTTTTGTAGAGGGAAGACTAATTTATTACATTTTAACTTTTATAAAATGGATATCCATTTTACAGAAGTGGATTATTTTTTTCCTGAATTTGATTCATAATTTTCAAACTTATATAATAAACATCCATTATAAATGAATATTCATTTTACTTTAGTTTTTACCAAAGAAATTTTGACTTTTCATTTGCCTTAAAGGAAAAATTAGATATCTATTTTTAGATTTTAACTTAGTAAAAATGCATTGTTTACTTCTATTGCAAATGTTTAGGCCATCAAGATACTACATTTACCCATTTATCAATATAGAAAATTAAAAGATAATAATTGGTATTTGACATGTCCTTCCTTACATTTCAACCTATCATTTTTTTCTAATAAGAAAATCTCCATCTCAAAACACACGCATGCAAATCTCTAAATGATTTGACTTAAATTTGATGTAGGGTACTCCTCTATCACAAATAAAATCAGAAACAACAAATAATTCAAATAGGAAAACATTCAAGACAAAAATTTTGCCTTCTATTAATTATGCAAAAATGAATTTACAAAGTTGTTTTGAAAATTATATAAGATTTAGCCTCATGGGATTCATAAAAAATATCAGAAAAATCAATATAAAATCAGCAACACAAGCAAGGGAAAACTACAATGAAATATGCAATCTTTAGACTTCAAATCTGAAAATAATCCTTTAACTTGCATGCCTCAATTTGCTGCTGGAGCTCTTATCTTCCAATAACTTGAAAGATGAAAAACAATTCCAATGCAAGAATCCCTTTTCAAATAGATGTTTTAGAGGTGAAACACAACTTACTAATTTCAAATACATAAAAAAAAACCCACCTTTAAATCCTATCCCATTCTTGTGTTGGCATATTCTAAATATAGCAAATTATCTTACATGACCTGGACACATAAACCCCACTTTAATGACCAATTAAGTGGTTGTCATAAATATGCTTTGTAACTCCTTTAGTATATAAAAATATCACATGTAAGGAGATACCAATGGAATGAAAGCTTGGTCATCCCAATTTAGTTAGTCATTCAAGTGGCAGAAGTCAATATGCTTTAGCATGTAACATAATTTAAGAAACTCCCAAAACTCATGTCAAAAGTGGAGATTCCTTCCAAGATGCTTTATGACAACTCTTGATGTGTACCACTCTATAAAATTACACATGCTAAAAACTTGGAGAAATATTTAACAAATATTTATGCCCCTAAATTACAAATTTATTTATCTAAACATAACCACCTAGATGTTAGCAAGAAAAAAAGTACAATTAAATATTTTTGGGTGATTCGAGATTGATCTACACCCATGGATGCTTCTCATCAGTTTCAAATCATAAAGTTTTCTATGTTTCATGTACATGTATGTGTTTTGA
This sequence comes from Cryptomeria japonica, assembly GCF_030272615.1. Taxonomy (NCBI): domain Eukaryota; kingdom Viridiplantae; phylum Streptophyta; class Pinopsida; order Cupressales; family Cupressaceae; genus Cryptomeria; species Cryptomeria japonica. The sequence goes on from NC_081415.1 coordinate 174,824,173, forward strand.
GTAGAACACGAGATGAATTTATTTACAAAACTAACTATCTTGTGAGTTTTGTTTCTTCTTAATGTCTACTATTATTATTTTCTTCATGTAATAGGTCGTTATCTTGGTCATTGGGGCTTTCGTATTATTACATACACAATTTAGGCATTCCTTTGATATTGAAGATAGTTACAATTCTTAATCACATAGTAATTACTATCGATGATGCTATGAAATGGTTTTGTAGTTTATTTTTGTGATAATTTTCTATCTTTTAGCATGAACCCTTCTCGAAAAAGCCTAACATTTCCTTTTAAAAGAAAAGGAAAATTATAAAAGAGGTTGCTAATATTTTGAGTAGAAATGACGAATAGGTTTTGATTAGATATTAGGTTGTGAAGAAGTAGAACATGTTGATTTTAAGGGACATAAAACACACGATTTACTTGATTTAGGGGATTTAATTGAAAATAAAATAATAAAAAAGATATCATAATAAATTTCATAGTTCTTGGGATGATAAAGATGTAAATGATAAAATGAAGAGGGTTTTAAGTGAAATTAGTTATAATTGTTGATTTACAATTAGGCAATCTTGCATATTTTGATGTGCATTGTACTTGACAATTAAATTAAAGTTTCTATAAGATAAACATCTTAGATTTTAATGAACATATACAACTTAAGGATGAGGTATAAATTTATATAGTAACTTAATCGTTAGACACCTTTGCCTTGCAGAAATCAATTAATTACTATTATATTTGGTTTACCTTGACCTGTAGCTATGGGTGAGTCTAAAAGTGTGGTAGTGTTAAAAAGCACATTGGAGATATGATATATTTAGAGAGAAGAATATTAAATTTATTGATAACAAGTTGGACCCTTTGTTAATATAAAATGGTCAAAAACAAGATAATAATTTGATGCAAGAGAATCCCCAGTTCATGGCAATCTTGCATCAACCAAAAATATTTCCTTTCTATTTTGCTTTCTGTTTGTAGTTTCAACATTTCTTTCTGT